>NW_020175731.1:4441221-4467474 GCF_003031525.2 Neophocaena asiaeorientalis asiaeorientalis
TATATATATATATATAAATACATACTTATATATAAATGCATGTGGAATATATATATATATGTCTTTTGTAATCGGGCAAAGAAAGAAAAAACATCAAATCTATTATTAGTGTGTATGTATGTGTTGTGTAGAGCCAACATCAGATTAAAACACTGATTGTTTTCATTTTCACCCAGTTTGACATTTCTAATAAAAGTCATGAAATAATTGCCTCCTGGAGTTTTAAATTGTCAGCAGTGTGTCTAATTGCGCAGCGGATCTGTTTGTTTTTCCAGATGTGAATAATTTCCATTCACAAATTTTCCCCAGATTTCCAATTCGAGGATTTATTTTAGTCACCCATTCTTCTGTTTCCCTCTCTTTAAAAGTTTTGAACTGTTTGTCTTGAAATTAAAAGTTTTATGAGGATTGGGCTTCCCTGGTGGTGCAGTGGTTGAGAGTCCACCTGCCGATGCAGGGGACATGGGTTCATGCCCCTGTCCGGGAAGATCCCACATGCCGTGGAGCAAAAGTTATTTTGGGGGGAGGAGGTGCTTTCAAACAATAGGAAAAGAATCGATAGCGTTTTATTTTCTTAAAAGAAATATGGGAAGCACGTGAGGATAATGTCAGGGGATTTAAAATTTTTTCTCAGCACGTTACAAACATCGATTTCTCAAACATCCACTTATCAGGAGATTTTTTTTTTTTTTTAAGTCCCAGCGGGGCAGGTAAATTCCACACACTTGAGCACAACCCTGGCTTTTCTTTGCCTTCCAGGTCTTACTCTGAGGCTATACACTGCCGTCGGCCTCAGCGGGAGAAGCCAGACCCCCTTTGCCTCGTCCAGGGTCTCCTGGAGTTTGTCAGAGCTTGAGCTGGAAGAGAGGATGACACCCGCAGTAGGCGCACCGGCAAACCCAGATTCCCAAAGCTGGCTCCTGGGTGCATTCGGGAATTCAGTGGGAAGGGGCACAGTTGCCATGGCACCAGAGATGCTCCCCAGGCATCCTCATCCTCCCGGGAAAAGGGGGCCCGGGGCAGACGCCTCTCTCCCCGGCGGTCTGGCAGGAGCGTCCCTTCCTGTGCTTGCCTGTGGTCCCACCCATCTCCCCTCCAAGAGGTTAACCAAGGTTTGCTCCTCTCTGCCCTCCCGCCAACCCCTGCGTTTCCATACGGTTTGTTCACAGGCCCCTCCTAGGCCGGGGGTGAATGCTCACTTACACTGACCACTGCGAGGGAATTGTTCCGTGAGCACTGCCCGTCTTCCAATCAATGCCTGCCCTGAACAACAGAAAGGGCCTCAGATGTACTGGTTTCCACAGAACCATTGTTAGGCTTCACAGAAGCAGTTTTGAACCTAATAAATAATGTCAAAAGTCTCTATCGCAGCCAAAAAATGTTCCTTTTGAAGGATTTCTAATAGTATTTTTGTTCTGCGGTCTCTCCCAGTGTCACAAAGAATTTGTGCCTCACAATGGGGATGGGGTACCTCGCGTGCCACTTCGCAATGTGCCGCCGTCAGGGATGGCCAGGACCCCGCTTTGCTTTGCTCTCGCAGGTAAACGGTTTCACTTGCCAACTTGGGCTTTAGTTTAAGGATGTTTTCTAAGGGCCTTCTGAGTCTCTAAACAGAGGTTTTGAAAACATAATTGAATGTCTGTAATTTAATAGTTAACATGAAATTTGATTACTCCCAATGTGCCTAGGGGAATTTTCTTCAGGCTATATTAAGGTTTTTATGTCAGAAACCTGAAGCTGGATCCTCTCTGGAGGCTCTGAAACACATGGAACTAAGTTTAATGCAATAGAGATGCTTAAGGAATGTTTTATCAAACTGGTGGTTTTAGGCAGTATTTTTGATTTTGGCTAATGTCAGTTAAACATGGCAGCTTTTCGCTGTGAGGCGATGCAGAGACTGATTTATCAAATGATTTTATGGGTTTAGTTATTTTTTTTTCTTTTTAATGTGTTATTTTTTTCAACATTCAGAGAGAAACACAAATCAATGTGACCAAGTCATTCATGTGCAGTTTTGCACTCAAGTTTCTTGCAATTTTCCCACAGGCTTGGATTCATAGAATTTGATCCATGTAAAATCCTACTGCACTTTCCCCTTCAGTTCGAGATTTATATATATATATATAAAATGCCTATATACTACTATGTGTATACTATATGTAGTATGTCTATATTTAAGATGTCCTCCTGTCTAAAGTCCAAATGTAAGTTTCAAAGTTTCAATCGAAATGAAATGTTATACCTGATAGTTGCTTAACATTTAGAAGTCTGTTTAATCCTTTGAGGACGATTTGATTGTTTTTGAATATTATTCCCTAGGAGTAATGCACTTAAAAAATGTATCCCCAGGGCTTCCCTGGTGGCGCAGTGGTTGAGAGTCCGCCTGCCGATACAGGGGACACGGGTTTGTGTCCTGGTCCGGGAAGATCCCACATGCCGCGGAGCGGTTGGGCCCGTGAGCCATGGCGGCTGGGCCTGCGCGTCCAGAGCCTGTGCTCTGCAATGGGAGAGGCCACAACAGTTAGAGGCTCGCATACCGCAAAAAAAAAAAATGTATCCTCAAACTAGCGCTTTTGTTCCAGATTAATATGATTTTATAATAAATACGCTTTTTTATTTTTATTAGCCTGATTTTAGATAAAAGAATGTACGGGTTATCAATGGTGGTTGCTGTGGTTTCCTGAGGATATAATGGCATCTGCTCACCAGAGTTCTTGCGACAACCGTAAGTTCAACTTCATGTCATTTGGTTAGGGAGAAGTGGGTGGGCACACTCGTGGGTTTTATGTAAAATTTTGATTCTGGGATATGTTAGTTATGAGTTAGCACAATTGATTTTTTTTTAAGGTCAAGAGAGCATTGCTTTAAGTGATTATAAAACAACCAAAATTTTATAATGGTCAAATGCAGGAATGGAAAATGTTTTTGATATATAGTAAGTGGATTTCCTCACCTGTGGAAATACAAAATAGTGAATTTACTAAAAAAATACAGTACAGAAGAAGCAATTCTGCTCAGATTTGAGAAAAGGGATACAAGCAACAGATATAAAATATGTGATACATGATATTCTAAAGCAATTTCCCAAAGTGTGTTCTATGGAACACTAGAATTAGAAAGATGCTTTGTGACATGGAGAAGCTATAGATGAGTATGTCTGGGAGATGTGGCCATGATGCTCCCACTTAGAAAGTCATGGTAATATATTAAGGATCCCCCAAAATCCCATGGCAAAAAATCTGATAAACTCTGTTTAACCCAGTGTATCCCAGTTTTATGTGATCAGGGAACACCGACATGTGTGTGTATGTGTGTGTGTGTGTGTGTGTGTGTGTGTGTGTGTGTGTACACATATATGTATTTTAAAAATATAACGCCTATCAATACCTTGCAGCACTAGTGTCCTGTGGAACACAGTTGAGAAAACATTGCTCAAAACTCTATTCTTAATATACTAGAATCCATGTAAACTGGTAGGGTTCAAGGTAAGGATTTCTTTTCAAAAAAGTGAAGTAAGAATCAGAGCTAAAGAAAGCAGCCCTTCATAAATACCTCCAGGAGCCCATTCTTCCTTGGAGGAATGTAAAGAGCTATCTTAATTTTCCTCATTTTGGGTGCACATGGTTGGGAGTTTAGTTGGTCTAACCATGACCATAGCTTAGATAGTGATGGATGAAGAGCTTTTTCGGCTTTGACTGTCATAGTTATGGGCTACAGGTGTCCAAGTCTTTCTGAATGACACTAGAACTTAGACACAAATGTACCAAGGTAAACATAGTTAAATCTTTCCCAATGTCATTATTTCTGAAAATAGTGCTGATTTAAGCAGTTATAATTGGGTACACATCAATTTTAGGAAATAAATAATATGTGTGTGTGCTTGAGGACTAGAACGAGGTCTTATGGTATAAAATAATTGTTGCTAAGGTTCTGAACTACAGTTTGTTTTTATTTCTTCAGGGATGTGTGGTTTGACTTAAGGGACATTTATTACCACATACTACAACAGTTTTCTAAGGAAGATAATGTGTCATTTTAGGGAAAAAAATGTTTCTCTGAAAGTTGCACTGGAAAATAGTGATAAATTTAAAAAATTAGTACATTGAAGAAATGAAATATTTAGGAGAGTCTCTAGTGAATAATGTTTACAAGTGAGGAACTCTGTAAAATAATAATTATGGCAGATAACATTTACTGAGTATGTATTTTATGTTAGGGACTGTTCTAAGCATTTAGAATATATTAGTTCATTTAGTCCTCATAATGGCTTCATGAAGTAGTTACTGATATCATTATCGCTACTTCACAGATGAGAAAGCTTTATTTTGAACAATTTTATATACACATGTATATATTGAAGCTTATAATTATATATACATAAGTTACAAACTATATTGTTATATATTATACAATATTGTTTGTGTATAAAGCTGTGTTATTACGTTCTGTATCATGAGAGCTAATATATGTACATGTGAATGTGTGTATTCCACCTCATACAGATATCATATATAAATCAGTTTTTATTCCATGCCATTGGTGCCTAAGTGAGGTCAATATAGAAACTCTACTTATAGCCGTCTCCTCCTTATAATGAAGTGGAGAGTAGGAGGTGATAGCTGGGAGTTGATGACATATAATATGTTCGAACACTTTGAAGAGCAGAGTGGGGTCAGAGATGATCATCACATCGTTCTTTTTGTTTGAAGCAACATCCTCGCTGTGAGTGAAGTCTCAGAAACTCAAGAAAGGGAAGGTGGTTTTGAGGTTTTACTAAAGACGGAAGCACTTTCCAAGGTTATTGGAGCTGACCCACATCAGCCTTGCGGAAGGGATGGAAGGCTGTAGCGGGAGAGCTAATGAAGAGCTAAGGTGCTGGGGCTGACCTGGGTCTGAAGAGCCAAGAATTTGTTCCTGTAAGCGTGACCTGAACTTAGTGTCACTCCATCCTTTGGCTGCAGTTTCTTCACTGTTAAATTGGGATAACGTGTTTCGTTTACTGCAAAGGATACTTGGGGAACAAGTCTGCTATCAAATCAAAGCATTTGAAAAGCAAGATCACTATGCAGATGCAAATAATTATTTTGATGTTAATATCAACAACAATTAGCATAAATATTACCATCAGTTATGCAGGGCTAATTTCAGGCTTATAGATCCAGCTGCCTTACACTGACAGTGAATATTATTTCTGGTAACCAGGTGATCATGTCTCTCTGAGAAGTTTTAGGTACCATATTCTTCACCTTCATCACAGCATTATGAGGCACGTAGTACAGCAGTATCCCATTTATTGACAAGGAAACAAACACAGAGAGACAAAGCAATTTGTTCAGTGATTGCCCCCAGCACACAAGCTCACAGTCATTCTCTATTAAAAACAATGTAGACAGTTGACAGCTCAACAAAATATTCCATTTAGAACCCCCAGTTTAGAAGAGTTCAGCGTAGAGTATAGAATGACAGTGGGCAGTGTCTACTATCCCATGTAATCTTTTATCCCGACTATCTATAAAAGTCTGAAACTACCCAGACAAGGCAGCGGGGGCGGGGAGGCGTAAAGCAATGTTGTAAATACCATCGTGATGTTGAGGATTCTGTCATGTAGAGACCCAGGAAAGAAGTTGTTTTCAGCAGACTACTTTTCCTTAAGAAAAATGCTCCAGAATTCTTAAGGTATATGGCTTCCCTATTGCACAGTCCAAGGTCTTTTCACCTGCATCAATACTTTTCCCACAACAATTTTTTGCCATGTCTAGGCTCCTTCTCTTACTACTCACCTCCGTATCCTGCAACTGGTGTTTCCCCTGCGCTACGGGAATCAATCTGATTTTGTAAGTCAGTGATATTGGGATCAACATCCTAGGTAGTCATTGTGGGAGATTGGAGAAGTGTGATTCAACTCAACCAGCATGCGTTGAGTATTCACCATGTGCCAGACACTCTGGGCGCCAGCATGCATTGTGAATGTCAACCGAAAAGGACACAATCCTTCCCCTTGACAAGCTCAACCTCGTATAAAACGTAGTTCTTTCATTGATTCATTCATTCTATCAAATGTGTTAAACACCCACTTATATGCCAGACACCTTCCACTGGGGATATAATGGTGAAGAGCCGTTTTGGTCAAGTAAAACCTAACTGATGAGACATGAAATAATAACACGATAACGTTCAAGTCTATGATCCTTTAGCCATAATTCCAAAATCCAAAATCTCTGAAAGTTCTTTTCTGACTCATTTGGTGTTAGTAGCACCCAAACTGAAGTGAGGCTATTTATAGCCTTTAACTCTGAAGATGTGTTAATGTAATTGACTATGGGGTGTTACTCGGGATCCTGATGGGACAGTGTTATGTAATGCATGATTTACGCACCATTACATAATATATAGCTTGTGCATAATATACAAAAGAAAACTTAATTGACCTGGAGAGTTTTGGCAAAAGGATTTTGAAGTTGTCTAGTGAATAAGTGCAGCAAAAACTTAGAGAAAGAAGTCAGTTTGGGTTGGAGTAATCATAGAAGGCCTCCCATAGTAGGATTTAAACTTGACTTTGGAGAGGTAGGATTTGAAAGGACAAAGTAATGGGTAGTGCAGGAGATAGCAACCAGGGACAGATCAAACTTTGTGGAGCCTGAGCTTATATATTTTGAGGGGGCCTCTTTAAGAAAAAGAATACAAAATTATGAACATAGGTAGAGGGCCTTGGGAGGGTCTTTGCAGATAGGAGCCCTGAAGCTTAAATTTCATTAGTTTCTTAGTAAATTCACCTTTGAGCAAGGCCAAAGGCATGGATAATTTATAAAGTGAAACGTACCTGTAGATCTATAAATAGACACATATGTTGACACATGGAAGGAGAGAAGAGTTGGGTTCTTGTGGGGCATAGGAGTGAATCTACCATTTTTATCTTTTTGAATTGTTTGAGATTTTGAAAATTGACAACAGCTATTTTTTTTTAATCTAGGCATAATATGTGTGGCCTTTGGAAAATAGTCCAAAGATTTTTTTTAAAGAATGATTTCAATTGTAAGTGTATTTCAGAATGAATGAACGTTCTCACTTTTCTGATGTTTGATTCTGTAGCTAGTCAGTTTCTAAAGCTTAAAGAAGATCTGACAATCATAAATAATTTAATGTACTTAAATATCAAACTCTTTAAGGAAGAGAAAAAGCTGCATTGTATTTCGAAATTTACCTTTTGAATAGACTACTGAGGAATAGATTGTCTTTGGATTTCAGGGAATAAGGTTGAATTTTGAAAAATCTTTAAAGATGAATGTTTTAAGATTAAAATGGAAATTTCAGTCTTACCATTAGTCACACTACGTAACAGTACTCTTTTCCAGAGCTTTCCCAAAACTCTTCACAATGATTTATACTTACTCTCAAAAAGAATTACTGATGCTCAGTGTTTATTGAGTACTTACTCTGTGCCAAGCACTGTTCTGATTGCTTTATTGTAGTATCTCTCCCCCATCCTTTAAAAAAAGTATTTTGTTTTATTTTTTGCCACAAAGATTTGTCCATCATTCTTGATTGGTTTGTTTTATTTATTTTTAGCAACTTTATTGAGATATAATTTACATACTATACAAGTCATCCATTTAAAGTATACAATATACTGGTTTTTAGCATATTCACAGATATGTACAGCCATCACCACAGTAACTTTTACATTTCACCCACTCAAATAGAAACTCTATACCCTTTAGCTATCTATCACCTTTCTATCCTCCCCTTCTTCTCCACCCCTCAGCCCATTCGAACAATCACTAATTTACTTTCTGTCTCCATGGATTTCCCTATTCTGGGCATTTAATATGAATGGAATTATATAATATGTGGTCTTTTGCGACTGGATTCCTCCCCTTAACATGGTTTTTCAAGATTCATCCATGTTGTATCATGTCAGTATTTTATTCCTTTTTATGGCAGAATAATATTCCATTGTGTGGCTAGACCAGACTTTGTTTATCCATTGGGGTTGTTTCCACTATTTGGCTCTCATGAATAATGCCGTGATAATCTCGCGTGTACAAGTTTTCGTGTAGACACACATTTTCATTTCTCCTGGATGCAGTCTCTCCTTTAATCCTCCCGACACTCCTGCTGGCCTGTGGTTGTTATCCCCTTTTACACAGGTGCTGACCGACAGAAGTGAGGTTAAGGTGCTTGTCCAGAGTCACGTGGCCTGAACAAGGCAGACCCAGACTGTAAACCTAGGCATCTAGGTGGGCTGACACAGATTTGCCTTGTTGCTTCTCTCTAGATCAGCTTTTCTCAGAGGGATTTTGAGACTTGCCTTTTAAAGGTATCTAAGAAATTGCACAAAAGAAATAACTACTGTTTAAATATACCCACCCACCCAGCCACTTACCTATCAACTGACTAGATGCCACACATAGTTCCCGAAGCACATCCAGAAAATTAAACTTAACAAATGTAATAGCCAGCATAGAATTAATACCACTTGCATTTACATCATTTTTAGAAAAGTCACGTTTTTCTCACTTTGCCTTAAATTACACTTATCTTTCTCATACATAGTGTGGGTGCGTGTTTGGGATGGCAGAGATCATCCCCAAACTGTCTATTAATTAATCCTCTTGGGGTAGATCCCCTCCCCTCCTAATTCTTCTTTGGGATGAAATCACTATTGCCTGTTACTTCCTTCCTTCCCACACCTCTTCTAGATTAAAGTTAAATTCTTTGAGATCGAGATTTTTTTCATTTGTGACTTGAACAATGTCCTCTTCACATGTCCTTGCTCAGGCCCAACAATTGCTTTTTGACCCATTTTAACCTCTTTTGAGCGTCATCTTCAAAGTGTAACTGTCCTTGACAATGAAAGAGACCTTCCTATTGTCTGGTCCTTCCAGGCAAGCTTTAGCATGGAGCTAAATGGCTTTCAGATGGAGGAGTTGGCCAGAGGAAGGAGACAAAGTAAGCTGTTGTTCCTGAGTGACTTTGCGAAAGTTTCCCTTTTCTCTCTTAGAATGGTGAATTTCTATAGAAGATGACAGACGTTTTGACAGGTGCAATATGCTTTGAACTGTTGTGTCCAATAATTCTTTTGTCTTGGGTTTTCCCAGTAGAGTGGTATATCTTGGGATGCTGATATGCATATTGTTTGCCTTTCATTTAGTGTGGCGAAGCCTTCCTTCTCACTTGCCCTCCGCCTCTCTTTTTAGCCCTTTACACGCATGTCACTAACCCAGATGGGATGGCAGGCATTGGTGCAGGAACCTCTAGTTAACCTTCCCCCCAGCCTTTTTTTTTCCTCAAAATGGAAATCACTTCTTGTATAGTTTTCTCATGATTGTCAAAAGAAAAGGAAATTACTTAGAAGGGGACAAAACACATCAGAGGCAATGGCTGATAAAGCTGAAACCCTAATATGAATAATACCTAATACATATGGACCTTATGTATTCAGATATTATGCTAAAACCTTGACGTGAATTGTCTATTGTGGAAAAAGTGAAAATTGTCTATGGCCTAATAAACCCAAAGACAACCATTGTTTACATTTTGGAGCATATCCTTTAAATACGTTTTTCTTAGCACGTTACATCTTTGCACTTCGTGCAAAAATGAGCTCGTACTGCATACGTGGTTCTATAAGCTGATTTTCCCCCCACCACACTGAACTGTGGACATCTTTGTAATATCAATAAATAGGGATCTTCATTACCAATTCAAATACCTACAGAGAACTTCACTGCAGCATCATCGTGCAATTCTCCAGTCCATTATTTTGGGACATTTTAGTGACTTGCGGATTTCACTACTAGCAAGTCTTTTTCTAATAAACATGATGAATATATTTTACATGTTCTTATTTGTACTCTTTTGATTATTTTTATAATATAAATTCCTAGACGTGGAAGGCTGGTCAAAATGCATGTAAGATTTAACTTTGGCTTCTCTTTTGCCCTTGTCAGAAAGATTCCTAAATGTTTCATTGGAATGCTCTCTGACTTCCAGAGCTTAAAGAATTGGTAATATTAGAAAAGATTTAGCATAAACTAAAAATACACACCAGAGATCCTAAACGGATTCATTTTGCTTCTTCATCTTTTGTGGTAAATTAGATCCGCACAGATTTTTCTGCCTTGGTACAAATGTGGGTAAGTTTTTATTTGACAAATTAGAGGACTTCTCTTACTTCAGGAACTAAAACTGGGGGCTTCCAAGCACTAACTGTTCCATATCTAAATGGATATGGAAGGAGAACCTTAACACAGCCCAATTTGTTTCTCTGGATCGCCTTTCGTGTATTTCTATTAAATGTGGTTTATGCCCAGCGTCTTGTCCCAAGTATGACTAAAAAGAACAGGCTGAACCAAGATAGGAGAGAATTGTTTATAAAATAAAATTGTCCTGCTCTCTGTAATAAGTGATTTTACTTTTTGTTTTAATTTATATTTTTCCGTAATACCAAGAAAGTTCTAGAATCAGAGGAAGAATGAACTAACAGAGAAGGGGTTTTGCATTTTGCTAAGAAATAGTTAAAGGCGGTGTTGAGATGTTTATTTATCTACCTTTCGAAACCATCTAAAGATACTCTTACAAAGAGTTAGCACATAAGCAGTAACAAACAAATCAAAGAAGGGCAAGATCTGTCACACGTCTGACATAATGGGAGCTGGTTTACAGAGCATCTGAAAAATCAAAGTACCTTGTTCTGTGGTTTAGATCAAAAAAAGGACAAGATTAAATTTCAATGCATATTGAAAATAATGGGTAACAGTACCTGCAATTTTCAAATAAGGACACATTAAGTTAAACTGGATAATGTGCTAAATGTGATTTTTATTTCCAATTTGTTTTTCTTGTAAACTATGTGGCCAACTTATCTTGTTTACTTGGTGACATCGCCCCTCTCAACACACACACACACACACACACACACACACACACACACACACTACCACCCACCTCTGGGTTTTCGACTTTATTTTATTCAGTGACTCTCCACACTCTGAACTGAGCCCTGGCTATGAAAAACCAGCATAGGTTGTGAATTCGGCTAAGTGGGGATAGTTACAAAGTCACACCCTCACCACACACACACACACACACACACACACACACACACACACACTACCACCCACCTCTGGGTTTTCGACTTTATTTTATTCAGTGACTCTCCACACTCTGAACTGAGCCCTGGCTATGAAAAACCAGCATAGGTTGTGAATTCGGCTAAGTGGGGATAGTTACAAAGTCACTTCTGCTTTGTTTAAGCAGCAGGATGCGGGCCGTTTGGCCTGCGGTGGGTCATGTGATCCATTGACCTCTATCTGGGTTCCATGACTCTGCCTAGTAACAATTGATTAATGGTGTATGGTAACTTTGAGAGCAGATCTCATCAGTTCCCCTGAGTTTGAAGACTTCCTCATTATCTTAGACCTTTCACTACTGCCCTTAGGAAATTTTACTCACAAATTAGGTGGAACAAAATCTTCTCAAAGAAAATTATTTTCGGTGTTTGGTCATCGGGAAGCAGAAGGCTTGATGGTCATTTACTGCACTGAAAAGGGGGGGCGGGGGAGGCAAGTGGTGGTTATAGAACCCAGACAGCATTCAGGCTTCCTTCCTCTATGCTCCAGGACTGGGTTTTTAGAAGAAGCGAAGTAAAAAAACTATCACTTGAGTGACAAGTTGACCTTAAACATTTTTTTGGCGGGGGGCGGGGGGGGGGTGGGGGGGAATATCTGATGTTCATGCTGGCATAGAGGTTATGAGCACATTTATTTCTTGAGCTTTAACGTCCAATAGCCACCTGGATTTGTGACAGGCACTGCTGGTTGTCTACCCAATATCCATTCTCTGCTTCTCTGTAACAGAACCCCAGTTTTATTTAGGGTAACAATATGGTAGGTTAAAAATATTCACATGTCCATACTTCCTTGTAGCTAGAATGGCTGTGTTAACCTGTCCTGGTCAACTAGTTTATAAATGGAGTTCCACTGGAAAAGCTATCATTTTCTTGATAAAAGGAACAGATTTGGCTAGCATGTCCTTTGTCCCTTGCTTTCCTGCTTCTTTCTGCTTCACTACAGATGCAGTGCCTGTATCTGTGGATACAGATACAGGGCTGCTCTGTGGAGCAGCCCTCTCCTGACAACAGCCGCAAGCTAAGGGTGGTGCCTATGGAAGCGAGAAGGCAACTGGGTCTTTGAGTCTTTGAAGACTTCCTGAGCTGATGTATGAGCCCTCAGTTCTCTATGCTTGGATTTCTTGGTGTGTAAGAAAAATTAAACCCTTATTTGGTTAAGCCACTGAAGTCTGGTTCCTATTGCATACAACTGAATGCAGCTCTGATCAGTGCTGTTCAAATCCTGGCTTCATCATTTTCCACTTGGGTGATGCTCTCTGAACCTGTTTCTTTATCTACCAAGTGAGAGTTGACAATAGCTGTCCCTACCTCAGAGGGTTGCTGTGAGGATTAAATGCAACAGGCAATGCATGTCAAAGTCTTAGCGTAACATCTGACATGTGGAAGGTGTCGATATAAATTAGGTATTACTGTTAGTAAGGATTTAGCTCTGACTGCCATCGCCTCTGATGTGCCACTGTGTTTGGTCTCTCTGATGTTTGTGTTAACCCCATCTTTTTAAGGTCCAAAAGACGATCAGATATCTATGTATTAGTGTTGGGATAGCATTTGACACATACTTATTTCCCATCTGTTGCATATGTACCCAGTCCATAGACAAATTGCTAAATCAAGAAACAAAGTAAGATATAAATTGTTCAGTATCATGGGATTATGACTGGAGTGGCTGTTTCTATTTCCAGAGGGACAAAGAAACTGGACTTTTTTTTTTTAACTGAAGTATAGTTGATTTACAATGTGTTACTTTTGGGTATATAACAAAGTATATATTTATATATACATATGTACATATATTTATATGTATGTATTCTTTTTCAGATTATTTTCCATTATAGGTTATTACAAGATATTGAATATAGTTCCCTGTGCTATACAGCAGGTCATTGTTGTTTATTTTATATATAGTAGTTTGTATTTGTTAATCCCAAACTCCTAATTTATCCCTCCCTCCCCCCTTTCCCCTTTGTTAACCATAAGTTTGTTTTCTATGTCTGTGAGTCTATTTCTGAGAAACTGAACTTTTTCAAGGGACACACGCCATGATTTGAACCCAGATCACTTGTTTGATTGCTGAAATAGAGATATCTCTTTGTTTCCAGGGGCAAGGAATCAAAAGTTCAGCTTATAACTAAGCACACACTATAGATTATGAAATCTTTTGAAAGCAGGGTTTGACCGTCAGGCTTTTGTGCCATTCAACTAACCAAGGAATCTTTGGAATTCTCTGTTGTTTGTAACCAGAAAACTCTTATTTATTAACTCTTTTTATGCCAGGATGGAAGGGTAAAATTATAGCAGACAGACAGCAATTGATTCCACAAATAATTAGAGTCTATTTTAGGCATTTCTTTCTGTTACCCTTAGAGTGCGTTTTTGTAACAAAAATTTTTTAAAAATCGTAGGCTTTAGGAGACCTGAGTTCTAACTGAATTTCTGAATAAATAATTTAACTTCTCTGGGCCCTGGTTTCCTCATTTGGGGGATGAGAAGGACTTTCAGAGCTCATGCTTTATGATTCCATGCTTTCTCCAACTTTACCAACCTCCCTAGTGTAAACACCACATCCTATTTTATCTACTCCCGTTTATCCGTGACCATCCTTCCTTTTTGCTATCCCAAACAGTAACTTTACTTAGTCCAATTCGCTTCCGTATTCTGTGATCCATTTCTTTATCTTTATGTCAGACCTTAGAAAAGAGGGACACATGGGTCCAGAAGTTGAGAGACGTCTTGATTATAAGGCAAAAGTACATATGTTTTGCCTCTCTGTTGCATCATCACCACCGTCATCACCATCACCATCACCATCACCATCCTCATCATCATCATCACCACCATCATCATCACCATCATCATCATCACGATCATTGTCATCTAATGGCTAAATTGTACTGACTAGTTAGTATGTACCAGGCCCTGTACTAAGCACTTTATACATACTATACTTCTGGCCAGTGGAGTATAAAAGAAAGTCTGTTGGGCTTCTTAGGAAAGATGTACCTACTGCTGTCAAGAGAGAGGCACTTGAGAAGTCCCTGATCAGAGCAATGGCAGCCATTTTTACACTGTGAAGTCAGGTCAAGAGAATTCCAGAGATGCTGGACCAGATCCCCATCATTGCTAAACAGTTCAGTGGATAGCCCACCCCCAGGCTGCTTGTTAACAGAACAATAAATCCATGATTTAAGTCACTACTGGTCAGGTTTCCTGTCCCTTGTAAGCAAAAACATTCCAACTGATATAAATAATCACATGCCAGACACTGAGTTAAGCCCTTTATGGTCATTATCCCATTTAATCTCACAGCAATTCTAAGAGGTAAGTACTGTCATTTTCCTAATTTTAGAGATGAGGAAACAGGTTGAAAGAGCTCATGTACCACGCCCAAATCACAGACTGTTAGTAACTCTCTGATGATGACCCATCTTCCCTAGGAGGCCTTGAGCTACCTGTAGTTGAGGAGTGTCAGTCTTGTATCCTAGTAGCTCTAAGAAGCAGGTGGGCCTTCATAAAGCTGGTGGAATGATTACTGAGTGAATGCTCTGCTTTTCACTGCCAGTTTATTCTACCCCCTTTTTCATGTTGGCCTCAAGCCAGTACAAGAATCATCATCAAGGGATGGTGCTTGTTAACAAAACATTCTGTTTTTTGATGTTTCCCAATAATCATGATGAATAAGAAATAAAAAACTCCAAATAATTATTTATATCGATAGCAGTTTTGAAATTTCAAAAATGTAAGAAGCCCTTGCCATTTCATTTAATGTTCTTGGGGGACCAGTTTGATTAAGAGCACTCAGGTGTCAGGACTCAGGAGAGATTCATAAATTCTGTCTGAAGTCTTTGACGAGATTCTGCCACTCAAAAGTTCTTTCTCATCCCCAGAGTTACCTAAATGGTGTCTTAGGCGAATCTGGAACAAAGCTTTCAGTCTAACTTTTTTTGCCTCCTGATAACTAGAATGGACATTTAACAAAGTATGTATTGTATTAGAAAATTCTTTAAGTTACTCATTCACTCTCAGCCTTAGTTTTCTGGACTTGAAAGATGAACTTTTCACTAGCTCATTCTCGTGTCATTTACAAAACATTTATTGAGCAGCTTCTATGTGTTCAGGGAAGGTGTTAGGCAGGCATCAGGAACAGACAGAAAGAAGACATTACCTTTCTCCTTAAGAAGCTTAGTGCCAGTGGATTAGAGAAATACAATGTCAGAATGTCATATAGGAGAAAATTGACTTATTAGGGGGTCTAAACAAAAATAAGGGTAAAAGGAAGAATGTTTAAGTAGGAGAATCGGTTGTTCTAAGTCTATGGAGAGGAAACAGACTAGCAGGCTTGAGGCCATGTGTCTGGAGCACAGAGAGTGAGAAGACTGTGGTCAGAGAGGAGGTTGCGTGAACTGGTGGAGGTCAGACCACAGGGGCCGGAAGGCCTTGCTAAAGATTTTGATTTTCTACTGATAGTGATGAAAAGTCATGGAAGGGTTTACAGTAGTGGGATACACTCTGAACACAGAGCGAAGAGTAGATCAGCGTGGAAGCAAGCAGTCCAGCTTGGAGGCCGTAAAACTGTGGTCCAGGAAAAGGATGGTGGTAACTTGGACTAAGATAGCAGTTGTGGAAATGGAAAAGTGGACAGATTCCGCTAGTATCAGACGCCAGCTCTCGTGTTCTTTGTCAGCACCTCACTCCGTGCCCACGTGGTATGCTGATTGCAGGTCAAGGCACAGGCTAAAATGCTAGGGGACTTTTTCAATTCCAGATGGCAATTTAAAGCATTATTTTATGTTAAATAAAAGATAATATGAAATCAAATGAAATATTCATATGACATTTTAAAACCCAATCAGTAGACTTGGAAGACATTTTCTACTTAGGCCAGGATCCTTTGGGCTCTATTTCCTGGTTTCCCTGGGTATATGTGTGTGCACTTGGCATTTGTCTCTGAGAAAAGAGGTACTTCTATGGAATAACTTGAAAAATATGGTCTTAAGGTGTTACTAAGCCCTCCCCCAGGGTGGTTTCCCCATGTAGAGCCTCTGTGACATGTCTACATTGCTACAGTGAACAGACAAAGAGGGGCATGTTCTGTTTTTTCATCAGTAAGGACACCTAGTATGCCTGCTCTTTCATGTGACAGATGAGATAGGGCAGCTCACCCATATGCTGACTGACAGATGCAGGGTGCCAGTCAGAGCCCAGCATGTGGACAGAGGTTAGTCATCCACATCTGATCCCAGCATCATTCATCAAAACTGTCCCTTCCTTCCATATGACTTCCTTCCATATGTGATTTGTCAAGGTCTGAAGGTAGAGCTCATCTTGACAAATCGCATAATGCTTGGTCTGTGATATTATGTTCTTGGGCTTTTTTGTTTCTCTTTTTTCTGAGTGGAGAAAAAAGTTGATTTTTGAAAAGCATATTTTTATCTAGTGGAGGAAAAAATGATTTCTAGAAACATATTTTGAAGTGAGCTAGTTTCATTCTCCTTTACCATAGAAAAAGACCCAATCAATAATCAAAAATGCTTCTGAGGCTTACCATAGAAAGTTTTCCCATTTTTGTTCTTTTGTAAACAAATGTATCATCTAGCCAAGGGTGCATTCCAGTGAAACGAATGAGAGACACCTGAGAAGCTGACTTAAACCTAAGGTGTATCCTGGGTACAAGTCCAGAGTCAAGTCCAGCTGAACTCAGCCACGCCCAGCAGACCCACAATCCAATCTATAAGCTGGAGAGTGAAAAATAAATACTTATTGTTGTAAAACATTGTGAGCGGGGTCGTTTGTTACCCAGAATTGTCACAGTAAACCTGACTAATACATGGGCTGCAGTGGGGTTTATTTTTGATGACTTTGACCAACTTGAGGAATATTGGTCAGGCTTTTTGTAGACTATCCCCCCGTTAGGGTTTGTGTGATGTTTTTGTTCATGATTAGACTGGGGTTGTGGGTTTTGAGGAGGAAGATCACAGAGGTAAAGTCCCATTCTCATCACATCATGTCAAGAATAGATGCTGTCGCCATGACTTATCAATGTGGAGGTTGACCTTGATCACTCAGCTGAGGTAGTGTTTGTCAGGGGTCTCCACTGTGAAGTTATTCTTTTCATCCCCCTTTTTGTACTGTACCCTTTGGAAAGAAGTCACTATGGGCAGCCCACACATAAGAGATGGGAATTTGTGGTCCACTGTTTTGGGATGATTGTCATTTTTATGTTTTTACTGGTGTAAGTTACTGATGTTTTAATTGATTTTATATGCAACAACCTGTTTGAAATTTATGAGTTCTAGTAGTTTTTGAATGTATTGGGTTTTTATCATAAATCATATCATCTAATTATGAATTTTTTGCCTTTTCTCTTGCAGCCCTTATATCTAATTTTTTAAAATGCTCTTGTTGGATAAGACCTTCAGGACTGTATTGGTCAGCTCTCATCACGTTACGATATGATAAGAAACGCTCTCAAATCTCAGAGGTTTCCAAGATCAAGTCTTAACTTCTTAATTGCACCTACGCATTGGTGACAGTTGACTATGGTTGGCTGCAGTCCTATCTCCTTTCTTCTGCGATCCAGTGGAAGAAGCAGCCCCTGTCTGAGAAATGGCCTTCTGATGGCAGAAGGAAAAGAGCAATTGCAGAACCACATGGTAACTCTTAGAGCTTCTGTTGGATATGGCATGGGCAAACTTGATAGCCATGACCTGGGAAGTCTACTCTGCTAAGGGGAGGGTCCCAGGGGAGAGCTGTCTAGAGATGGACTTAGTACAGAGGACAGGGGATAATTAGGAAAGGTATTATAAGCTTCCACAGACACTAGGGAGAATGATAATGAGAGTAGTCACCCTTGTCTTTTTCCAACATTTAAGAAAATGACTGAAATTTTTTTTCATTAAATATCATGCTTGCTATAGGTTTTTGGTAGGTAGCTTGTTACCATGTTACAGAAGTTCTCTCCTATTTGTAGTTTTAACTTTTTTAAAATATTGGCTTGGTATTGAAATTCATTAAATTTTTTTCTAATATATACTGAGGTGAACCTGTAATTTTTCTCCTGTAGTCCATTAACATGAATGGAATGGATTTTTTAAATGTCTATTTATCTTCACTTTTGGAAAAAAAACTACTTGATCATGATGTATATATATATATATTTTTTTTTTGCGGTACGTGGGCCTCTCACTGCTGTGGCCTCTCCCATTGCGGAGCACAGGCTCCGGACGCGCAGGCTCAGCGGCCATGGCTTACGGGCCCAGCCGCTCCGCGGCATGTGGGATCTTCCTGGACCGGGCACGAACCCGTGTCCCCTGCATCGGCAGGCAGACTCTCAACCACTGCGTCACCAGGGAAGCCCATGATACATTTTTTATTTTTTAACATTTTTATTATTTGGGATTTTTGCATCTATCTTATTAAATAAAATTAATTTTTTTCTTCTATGTCTTTACCTCATTTTTGGTATAAACTCATAGCCTCACGAAACGAATTGGGCTCCTTTCCATATTGTTTTGTGCTTTGGAACAGTTTATTTAAGATCAGGATTATTGATTCTCTTGAAGTTTGGCATAAAACTCTCTGAGCTTAGGGCTGTTTTGTAGGGGAGGGAAAGGATCTTAGGCATATAATTTCAATATCTTTAACATGTTGGTGCATTAGTTTTCTTTTTCTTCTTGCATCAGTATTTGCTCTTTACATTATTTTCCAAAAAACTTAATGTGTTTAATATGGTTTCAAAATTATTGGTATATGGTTATTCATGATATTCTTGTATAGTTTGAAAGATATGTCTTCTTTTCTAATTCTGTTAACTTGTTTTCTTTCTTTTTTGTCAAACTTTCCAATGCAATAATTATTCCTGAAGCTTCTGGATGAAATAATCATAGAAACAAGTTTCTTCTTTTTGGATTTTCAGCCACAGGAAAATGGAAATGTAGAAGATGCTGATAAAAATATAGAGTTGGAATTTAAGGATTGAAATCCAAATGAACTTAGGTAAGGCATTTACTTTAAATTAAAAAAAATAAACTATAGATGGGAAAAAAGTGATTATTTTTTCTCCAGAGATCATCTCTTTTCACATGAAAGAAAACTCTAAAATATGCTAAATGGAACAGAGCAGTTAATTTAGAACCGAGCAGTTAAGATATCAGGAGGAAAGAGAGTTCAATCTTGGTGTATCAATTAGGAGCTTGGAAACTAAAGGAGACCAGTTTCAAACTGAGCATAAAGTGTTTGGCTAGATCGAAAGAATAGCAGCTGGAAACTTCCGTTTTTCAGATTTGAAAAGGCTCTAATTCTGTTTTTTCAGACAGCAAATGCTAAACCTTGAGAAGGATTCATTTACTCCATCCAGATGAATATATGGTTTGAAACAAGCTCGTGCACACACACACACACACACACACACACACACACACACCAGAAAAACACAAACATCTTTTTCTATGCCCAGAAGAACGAATATACGAAAAACCAGGTTCCAGATCAGCCACAATGAGAAAGGGTAGCAAATGGCACACAAGAAGAATGATAGCTCTGTAAGCTGGGAAATGGAGAGCCCTAACTTGAGCATCTTAGGGGAAAGAAAAAAAGTATCGAGCCCTTCGTATATACCAGGTATTAAACAAATTTAATACTCACTACAACCCAGGGAGGTAGGATTTTTTGGTCCTCAGTTTAAAGATAAGACTCAGTCTAAATGAATCCGAGATTAACTATCTCATGTAAAGGACACAAGAGCATCTCATTGGAGACAGTCGAGTATGTGCTTAACAGCACAGACATTGCAAGTTCTCTAAGCTAGAATCCTGCTCTGTTTGACAGCTGTGTGGCCGTGGGTATATTACTTAATATCCCTGTGTCTCAAATTATGTTCCTATAAAATAGGACTACTAACAGCACCTACATCCTAGGGTCCTTGTGAGCATTAAATAATTGAATACATGATAAAGCATGTAGAGTGTTTTCTGGCCCTGAGTAAACTGTGAGGAATATCTTATCCTGAGTCTGGGAGGATTTTTCTTGACCCTGGACAGCATACTGAATACTCACCATGAGGGTGTATAAAATATCATTTCTTTCTGCTTTCCAGACTTTAACTTTCCTAGTTCAAAGAGCCAGTATCTGGAGGAATTCTGCAAGTGTGTTAGTCTGAAACTGCAGATATATTAATGCTGCTTCAGACCCATGACATTATCATGTAGGACACAAGGGCTTCTCTTCTCCTTCCCCTTCCCCCTCCCCTCCTCATTTTCTTTCTTCTTCTTTTCCCTCATTTCTGGTTCCTTAAAGTAATTTAATTATCCTATTCCCATACCACCTCCTTATTCTTAGTCTTAGACCTTTAGACACAGCATCCTGTATATTAATAAACTAGACAGATTTTTAGTCATGACATTAGGTATCAAGGAATCCAGACTTTTCATAGAGGAGAAAATGTGCCAGGAGAGTTAAATGACGTGCTTAAGATTGCAGGGTTGGTGATGGAGTTCAAATTACAGTTAGGATGTGTCCTCTAGCAGAGTGACATACTCTCCATTACAGCAGAGTACGCCCAATATGTAATGCGGTGTTTATTTTTAAACTATTAAAAGCAATCATTGATGTCCATTAAATATTCATAGTTTTAGTTAGATAGTATATTATGTACACAAAGCACATTCTTATTCTTCTGTTAGTGCCTCTGTTTTACACCTTAGTGACCCTAAGTGGAAGAGGAGAGTCATACTCTTTCTCTTATCAAACTGAACCTGGGCAAGGCTTCCCAGTGGTCACCCAATGGGTCGCTGGTGGATCTAAGCTGGAAACATGAATTCCAGCTCCCAGATGGTCAGAGACTGAGTCACACCAGCACAGAAGGAATGACTAATGTCCTAACAGCTAAACATCATCAGGTGTTGGAGGTGGAGCAAAACAACCTGTGTTAAAAATATTCCTCTGCTTCCTGTCTGCTGGGAACACGTAGGTAGCATAAAAATACACTGGAACAAATGAGCAAACGAGACTTTACGTGTGCATATAATGAACTTGTGATTTATTGGAAGCAGAGAGCCTGGAAAAGTACTTAAAGAGAAGGCACGCTTGGGTGACAGTCAGGAGACGGAGAAGGCAGGTCACACGCTAAGCTGGTCAGGAGGCCTGCACCGTCCTTCTCACTGTGGCCTCTCATTAGCTGTGTCCGCGGAACTAAGTTACTTACCTCCCTGGGCTTTACTTTTCTCCTGTATGTAAGGAGGAGTTCAGACTCACGGGTCTCTAAACTCTCTTTAGAGAAAGAGACTTTCAGTGATTCAAGGTCTGCAGTTCTATCTCGTCTTGACCTTACATTATTTCCTATGAGTCGATTTGCTGTAGGAAAATGAACCCCACTGCATGCAGTCTCTGTGTCAGGTGTCAGAGGCAGTGCGTTAGAATATAAGGGTGCTTTTTATTGAAAATGCATTAAATGAGATCACGTTTTCAGAACAGTTTCTCACGAGGGGCAGTTCAACCTAATGGCTGGCTGCACAGGCCTCAGAGGCAGACGCCTGGGATCGTTGCTGACGAGCTGCGTGATCTTTAGGAATGTGAGAGATGGCTCCTGGGCCTGTTTGTCCAGTGGGCTGCTGTGGGGGTGAAATGATTCAGCACAGCACTCGGCACATAGTAAGCACTCTGTTCTTGGCAACCCCTTCCTTGGTTTAAACGTGGTTAAACTGAGCAGACTGGCTGTGTCTCTTTTAAGGTCAACACAGTTATGAGGCTGGGAAACTAGATATAGCACAGTCACGGTCAGTGTTTTGTCCCAGAAGAGTGTGTTCCTCTTCCTGCCTGTGTTTGTTCCACGGCACTGTCTAAAGCCATGCTCAAATGAGTCGTCCTATTCCCATACCACCTCCTATTCTCACCTCTTAGATTTCTAGACACTGCCTCCTGGATATTAATAAGTTCAACAGAGGTACAATCATGAAATTAGAGAGTCCACACCTTTCACTTCACAGGTGGGAGAATGTACCAAGACAGTTAAGTGACGAGCCCAGAACAACACAGACTTGCTGGTGGGGCTGAAACCATGTTGTTAAGACGTGCCCTCCAGCATCAGGGTGGCAGGTATAGCACCGTGTGGCCAGTATTCAGTGCTGTGTTTATTGAAAGAATTATTTTGAAAAAGTTATCAAAAGGTATTGGCATGGTGGAAACAAATCAGACCATTGCAATGCACATCCTGGTGTTGAGTGTCAGGCACAGAATTTGAGTGGGGATCCATAGGTCGTGAATGCCCACATCCTCCAGTGTCCTTTCTCTTCATCGTGGTCAGAGCAATCCAGCCCCGTGGTCATTCTATTAGAGCTTCAGTTTACTTAACCCTTTCTAAGCACTAGTCACAGTTCTAAATGCTTTACTTACTCTATCTCCTTTTCTCTCATAAAAATCCAGTGAAATAGGCATTATTGTCTCCATCTTACAGATGAGTAAACCAAGGCTCAGAGATAGTGTCTTTCTGGAGTCACCCAAGTGGTAAGGGGCAGACCTAGCTGCCCAGCAGATGGGTCTCTTTCCTCTCTGTTGCACTTTTCTGTTCTCACTCTGATTCAAAGCCACAGTCTAGGGCTGACACAAGGGAAATGTAAAGAGTGGATTTGGTCTCACCTCTGTGGGAAATTACATCTAAACATTGTATCTTCCCAAGAACGACTATTTCAATGTGGCTTATCTGTCTGGTTGTTGTCGTTAATCTATGGTTGTACTTAAAGTGTGGCAACAACTGATTATCAATTTAGAGTGCAAATGACAGGTGTAGGTGCTGAACCCCAAATGGAGAGGAGCCCACCCAGCACCCAGCCTTTCAGGGCAGGCCACTGTGGCTTGCATAAAGTTACATAGCTCTTCTGTGACACATAATAAGGTGCCGTCCTGCTGTTTAGAGCTGAGAAAGAAAACGAACAAACAGATAAATATTTCCAGAATTACTGCTTTGTCCCTGGCCAAGCAAGTAATACAAATCCTATTTCTGGGTCCTTGTTTTTGTCTTCTGTTTCATAATTCTTTGTTACCTTGCTCTGGGAAACTGTCAAAATTATCTCACTCAGATATTGCCATAACTGAAGAATGGTAACAAGTTTAGTTTTGATAAAGTGAGAAATGGTTACAACTCCTTTTATTTATCATCTGACATGTTTTGGATTTCTTTTCATTGGTAAGATCTAGATGTTGCTAAATGATTATTAACAGAAAACCGATAATCAAAATCTAATCTGAGGTTCTCTTTACGTTTTCAAAACTCTGTTGAAATTTTTTTCTTTTTCTCTCTCTTATTTTTCTTGTTCTTTCTCTCCTTTTCTCTTTCTTTTTCTCTTTCTTTCCTTCTCTCTCTGTCAATCTCTCCCCCACCACTGTCATCTAGTAGAGATGCTATCTATTCCCTTTTTGTATGGTGAACTCCTACTGATCCTCTAAAACCCATCTTGGACTTACCCCAATCCATACCCACAGTGAAGAGCTGCTTTTCTGTGTTCGCATAGTACTTAGATCATGTTTCTGTCAGAGTGCCCACCACATTGTATTGTAAACATTTGTTGCCAAATGCTAATGGATCACACGGCTCCCCTGGTCAGAGTCCTTTAGGGATATCTCATTAATTTCAGAATAAATTCCAAACTCCTTAATCTGAAATCCAGAATCCTTTGTGGAGAGCCTCTCCTGAGAACCTCTAGCTTCACATCTTGCCATCCACACTTTCATTCAGAAAACTGGAGTGTTGAAAAGGGCTATGTTGCTCACCTCTACATCTGTAGCTCATTCTTTCCCCAGTACCTCGAGTAACTACCCACCTCCGACTCTTTCCCAGTTCAGATGTCACCACTCCTGGAAGCCCTTTCCTGAGCCTGCCTGGCTCCCCAGGGGACCTCCATTACACTCCCTGTATCATTACCATATTGCTGAGCACACTGCCCTGGATTTGTTTCTCCCCAACTAGACCATGACTTCAGAGGGGCTGGGTCTTCTATCTGTATATCTGTAACACCTAGCTGAGTGCCAGGGACTTTTCAGTTGCTCAATAAATCCTGGATGAATTTCATAAATTAAGAACAGCCATGGCCAATGGTGATTCCAGGTGTCATTGCGTGAATATTAAACACTGAATTATAAACTTGGATAGCAGAAAAGATAACCTGTAGGCAGGAGATGTTCACGGAACAGACTTATTCCAAAAACCGTGATTATGATCATTACTATTGTTAGTTTTTAATTCTTCAGAGTTTTGGAGGGTGAAACACAATCCAGGCACACCTCTGTTCAGTTTGGCTTGGGGAAGAATGCTTCCTGGGAGTTCAGCCCGAAGTTATGCTACGAAGTTCAGGTCCCTCCCAAACAAAGCTGCAGCCACACTGCACCTTTGCGTTACCATGTCATTTGTCTACTTAGGCCATTTATTTGCTTCCACTGATCAGTTCACCCTCAACTACGATTTAGTATTTGACCTCAGCAGGTGTAATATAATATTTTGAGGTTGTGTACGGTTGTTTTAAAACAGCACTTCATGTTGCAGTTTACAAAACTAACAGAGACCCTTAGAATACCACCAAGATAATGAGGACAAAAAGTAAACACCTCTGAAGTTGTAGTCAGAAGTCATTTCCCTCCGCGTTTCTGGTTACTCTCCCTCTTAATTCCTGGCAGCCCTGCAATCGTAGAGCTCTGGTCGCCAGCACCAATGGTAATTTATCATCTTTCTTGGCAGGCTTCCTGCTTCATCCTGCACCTGCCTTCTTGAAAGAAAACAAGACATCAGATACTTATTCAAATAATGGAATAGCTGATCAACTAGGTCTCCGCACAATGGTGAGTTATCCATGATAAAAGAACAACTTTTTCATGCATTATATGTGACATATGCATCCTTTCTCTTAAGATTTATGAACCCATGACTATTAGTATTGTTACTATAATCAAACCTTTTACAACCTCACTCTGAAGCTTAAACTTATTATCAATTGGCTGCTAGAGGGGAGTCAATCAATTTCATAAGTGCTTAAACACCTGCACTCTCTTTGGATCAAGGCGGAAAAAAATCAATACCAAGTCCTCATTTTTCTCCAAGTATAATGCAACCAAATCTTGCTTACAAGTTCAGGAGGACTTGTAATTCAGACAACCACACTTAAAAGACATTGTGACTTGATCGTGAGTGGTGGTGTTTCTTTTTAAAATTACTTCTTTTTTTAAATTACTGAATCCTAATGAAAGAGCAGGACACTAAAAAATAAATGAAATAGGTACTGCTACTACCATTTAGAATTAAGTCCCCTGTGTGTGTGTGTGTGTGTGTGTGTGTGTGTGTTCTGTAGCAAACAGTTATTATGTACCTGTTAGATGTGATGCCAGTCCCTGAAATATGCAAGGGTGACTGAGACAAGGGCCCTGCCGTCAGGACACTCTAATCTATGAAAGGATGAAGACATTTAAACAACTTGCTCTAACTGTTATATAAGATAACAGGATAATTTAGAATAATTTCATTGCTGAGTATAGGGGAAAAGAGAAGAAAAAAAAAAGCAAAGGAAAAGAACGAAAAAGAAAATAAAAGGAATGGATAGTTTATACATGCTTGTTGCTACTGTTAGGCTAGAGTCTCCACTTCGATGATCACATTTGATTTTTGTAATGTCATGAAAACAGAGGGGAGTATAAATATTCTTAAAGACTATTAGTTCCTTTTTTGTTGCATATTTCTCCTTTGTTTTTTTGAAAAGATACTTCAAAATGCAGAAAAGCAGAGTCTAATAGAGGAAAAACTGTTTATTCATCAGAAAGAATTAATTAAAGTTCACCTTTTGCCCCTTCTACCTTGTATTTTATTTAAATAACATAAATAGAATGTTGCAGATAAACTTAAAGTCACCTCAGTTCCCTTTTCCCACCCTACTCCTTACCTTCCTGGATCTCTAAAGGTAACAACCCCTTCCTGAACTTAGTGTTTCTAGTTCAGTTCACGTGTTTCTAAGTATACCCCACTCGCTTACTCCTTGGGCTTTTGTCATCTGTAAAATAACGTCATTAAAACTAGCTGTCCTTCCTATACCATGGGGCTTTTTTTTTTTTTTTTTTTTTTTTGGGGGGGGGGCCCCCCCTCTTTTTGTCCC
>NW_020175731.1:4467542-4565669 GCF_003031525.2 Neophocaena asiaeorientalis asiaeorientalis
CGGAGCACAGGCTCGGATGCGCAGGCTCAGCGGCCATGGCTCACGGGCCCAGCCGCTCCGCGGCATGTGGGATCTTCCCAGACCGGGGCACGAACCCGTGTCCCCTGCCTCGGCAGGTGGACTTTCAACCACTGCGCCACCAGGGAAGCCCTATTTTTCCACTTTTTACACCTGGTGTGCTGTTTGATAGTGTGACACCTGGTGACTAGAATTTTCTAGCTCTCCACCTGCTCACAAAATATGGTATTTCTTTAAACTAAAAATACTCTACTCTTCTTTTAAGATGTAGAAAAGAAAAAAAAACAAATTAAAAAGTTTAAATAGTCAAATTAAGCAAGCAACATTCAAGATTAAGCTGGGCTCCATCTGACGGCTGCTTTTGTTCACCGCCAGATCTAGAGAGGAGATGGAAGCGACAGCCCCTGCTTTTGCACATGCTTATCTTGACCAAGTCGACACTCCCTTGCTTTGGTGTTTTTTTTTGTTTGTTTTTCTGTTATTTCTTTGGATATCTTCAGAATTTAAAAACCACAAAGGGATACAAATATCGCTCCTTTAACCGAAGAGGAAAAAAGTCTTGCATAAGGGGCTGATCAGACTAGATAACCTAGTAGAAATCTCCCACTCTGACTTATTGGGGAGCAGAGTGCCTACACGTCCTCTTGAATGGTAGCCCTCGACTGAACAGTCCAGGGCTGGGCCAGTTGCCTAATATAAAGATACAGACATAAATACAATCAGTCCTGAGGATTTTGTTTCATGGGATTTCCTCCTTCTGTTTTGGGTATCTAGTGTTCAGGGCTTTGGTATCCTTTCCAAATGAAAATATATTCTTCTGTGTAATTATCGTGATTTGATCTTAAAGAGACCTCTTCAATAATGCACTTGTTTAATGCTCTTAGAAGCTTTTCATAGAAGTTCATAAAAGGAAGCCACAGTGTCTGTATTTGAGGTGTGTAAACACTACTGCAGGTGATGTTGGTAAATTTGACTGGGCAAAGATCGTGTCCTTTGCTTGCAAGGCTGGTAAGTTACCTGGTGAGAGAGGTGTTCCCACCAAATGCCAGTGAGAAGGATATCTGTTTAAGATGACCACGGTAGCCTTGATCAACAGACCTCCCAAGGCAAGAGGTTCAGGCATGGTGATAAATAAAACTGTTGCAGCAATATGTGTCCTGTAAAAGTCAAAAATGAACAAATAAACCAGCCTAAGAGATTTCCAGACAGTGATGGTGGGTAGTGTATGGACTGTCTTTTCTCCACTGGGTGCTAGCTCGTGCTCTCTGTCCCAGGTTCCCCACCCCATGTGAGTCTCAGTCCCTTAGGAATAATGTCCGCTAATGTCATTACATTCAGTGTCTTGACGGTGTCATCTGTAAAATAACATCAGTTAAAACTAGTCCCCTTTTCCTACCCCATAGAGTTTTTTTTAAATTTGAAGTATAGTTGATTTACAATGTTGTGTTAATTTCTGCTGTACAGCAAATTGATTCAGTTATACATACATATACATTATTTTTTTAAAATATTCTTTTCTATTATGGTTCATGACAGAATATAGTTCCCTTTGCTATACTGTAGAACCTTATTGTTATCCATTCTATATGTAATAGTTTGCCTCCGTTAACCCCAAACTCCCACTCCATCCCTCCCCCGTGGCAACCACAAGTCTGTTCTCTATGTCTGCGAATCTGTTTCTATTTCATAGGTAAGTTCATTTGTGTCATATTTTAGATTTCACATATAATTGATATCATATAATATTTGTCTTTCTCTTTCTGGCTTACTTCGCTTAGTATGATAATCTCTAGTTCCATCCATATTGCTGCAAATGGCACTATTTCATTCTTTTTTATGGCTGAGTAGCAGTCCTTGCATATGTGTACCACATCTTCTTTATCCATTCATCTGTGGATGGACATTTAGGTTGTTTCCATGTCTTGACTATTATGAATAGTGGTGCTATGAACATAGGAGCGCATGTATCTTTTTGAATTATAGTTTTGTCTGGATATATGCCCAGTAGTGGGATTGCTGGGTCATATGGTAGTTCTATTTTTAGTTTTTTCAGGAACCTCCATACTGTTCTTCATAGTGGCTGTACCAATTTACATTCCCACCAACAGTGTAGGAGGATTCCCTTTTCTCTACACCCTCCCATGGAGCTTTTTCTGAGCATCAAATAAAATACTGGTTGTGAAAATACTTTGTTAATTAAAAATTACTACTGAAATAATATTTGTTATTATTTTATTATGTAAGTCTAAGTCTATTAGAATAGAATAGAATCAAAATATATAAGGCCCTTACCTGCCACTTTGGTAGAAGGCATACAGGGCAGGGACATTATCAATCTTGTTTGTGCTAGTCTAGCACCTAGCATAGTGCACAGCACATAGTAGGCACTAGATAAATACTTGCTGAAGGAAAACAAATGTTTCAAAGAATGAGTGACAGTGTTGCTTGGAGCCGTTTGCATAGGTAGCCGCATAAATAAGAGGGGGGCAGGAGAAACCATAGGAGATGAAACTAATCATCCAATCAAACAAAAGCCCTATATGATCAGAGTGTGCTTTAGCTTCAGACTTTAATTTTGGAGTTATAAATAAACTTTTTTTTTTTTTGCTCTTAAGTCCACTCGTTTTCTATTTTTCTATGGGTCAGGCCCTACAAATTCCAGTCTTTAAGTAAACCAGTCAAATCAAAAGATCAGATAACATGATAAGTTGTGGATTGTTGAATGGGAAATGTCAGGCTACAGGAATTTATAGGCTAAACTAGTTTGGAATGTGTGGAATGGCATTAAAAGCCATTAGTCAGTCAGCTAATAAATATGTACAGAGGGTCTACTCTGTGCCTGGATGGTGCTGGGGACTGCAGCTGCCACAGTCCATAGGGCTTTTCCGTTGTCCTAACTGGATGGTGGCTCATTTCCTTCCTTAACCCTCTAGGACACAGTAGTCAAATGGGCAGTGCACTCTGAATTAAACCTCTCTCTCTTCTGACCATTTCAGCAGCATCTATGGAGAACATTTGGTTCCTTTTACAATGGATACCAATGACAATTCATTTTACAGCTGCAGTGCTGCAGCACGTCTGTGACTTAAAGCCAGGTGAACCTTTTAGGTGTGGGTTAACTCTGGGTATACGTTTTAGAAGCATCATCAGTCTCAGGTCTGAAGCTAACAAAGCAGAATATTAAATAAATATATTTCCAAGATAGGGTATGTTCTGGTGGTATGAGCTTCAGAAAAACTGGCTTTCATGGAGAAGGGGAAGACAATGTTTTGCAAGCGAAAAACACATGTTTTGCAAGTGAAAAACACAGAGGACATGTAACCCACTTCACGCCAGGTGGTAGAGGATGGGAGAGAAATTCCCATTCCTCCCTAACAAGGAATGGCCCCAGGAGACAGGTTTCAGTTCAAGGACAAAGTGAAGGAGATGCTGGAAGAAGAGGTTGGCCATGTAGAATATTTTGCTGCTGACCAAGCAGCCTCCCCACCAGGCTGCAGTGGAAGGGTTTGGAGCCGTGAAGGGGTGTGAGAGATTGGGTAACACTAGGGGGTGTACAGAGACACATAGGGAGCAGAGTCTGGATTATATGGGATGACCTGGGATTATAAATAGTTATGTAGGGGCATGATGGGGTTCACCTTATGATCTCAAATGCAGGTTAGGGTGGTAAGGCTGAGAGTGTGTGGCAGGGGACTCCTTGCTAGGAATATGTGAGTAGACTACCAAGGGTGTTCAAGTTCAGTCCAGAAAAGAATGATAACTGTGGTAAACCAGAAGTGAAGAGATCATTAAAAAGTTTAAAATAGAGTGGTAATTGACAATTGGAGAGGTGGTGCATGTGTAGGGACAGAGGGTAGATGGAAATTCTCTGTACTTTCTGCTCAATTTTGCTGTGAACCTAAAATGTTCTAAAAAATAAAGTTTACTAACTTTTTAAAAAGTAAAAAAAAAAAAAAAAATAGAGAGGTATTATGGATTCACTTAAATCAACTTTTTTTTTTTTCTCCCTGTCAGTGTCTGTTCAGTTTGGCCACCTGCTGGGCCTACCTTGACTAGAGGTATTCTTTTTATGACAGTACTCCTTTTCACTCTCCTTAGTATACATGCATACAAATTTGTTTTATAAAATTGGATATGCAGAAAAAGTAACAAAAGAAAATTTAAATCACTGATAATCTTATTACTCCAAAATAACCACAGTTATGAGTTTAAGTCTATTTTGTTCAGACTAGAATGCACTACATCTAATTTCATTTTACTAAACTGAAATTAGACTGTGTGAAATTTTACCTTTTTAAAACCTAACATTATACTAAGTTTTGTTGCATGACTACACATCCTTTGAAGCTGTATAATATTCTGCCATGAGGCGTCAGGTAGTTTATGGTTAGACTTTTGATAAAAAGCCTGAAGTAGAGTCTTGTACCTGAATCTTTGTTTGTATCTCTGATGATTTCCCCAGGATAAATCCTTAAAAGTAGAATTATTGAATCAAAGGGTACAAATACTTTTATGTTTCTTGACTGTGATTATAAACGTTCTTAATATAGGCTCATTTCTCTTCTATTACAGTAGGGTCACTGGGACAAGCAGCAACCAGTAACCATTTTCAGGTACAATAAATGGCACATTCCGATGAATTTCTCATCTATAAACATACTAGAAAATTTAAAAGTAACTTCTGACAAGGGAAAGTCCTGGCACCAAAGTCAAGAGACCTGGGTGTTACTTCCCACTGAGGCACCAACCAGCTATTTTCTTTAGGTCTGACACTACTTTTGCAAACTCTCGAAAAATTCCCTCATCGTCTCTGAAATCAGTGTATTGAATTAGTAACCCTCAAGGCTCCTTCTGGCTGTCAAATTCTATGATCTTATTCTGTGGAAAAAAATTGTTTTAAGAGAAATATAGTAATAATATGTTTCTGGCACATAGTACAAATCAATACATATTTGTTGAGTGAGGGGAAAAATTAAAGTTACAAAATATGGTATATAAAGTAGAGTAAAATCTTTAAAATTTTTAATTAAACAAATTTAATTTCGCTCAAAGAATAAATTACTGCCTGTCTCCTCTGGGTAATAATCCATGTTAAATTTTATGGGAGACAAGAAATACAAACAGAAAAACTTTGTAGAACTTTTACATGAAGAATCACTTATGAATTTTGATGGGAGAATTTAAAAATAAATAGGAATTACTATAGCACTTACTCTTAAGGTGATTGTAATCTCATAGAGATAGTTTGTGGACCCAGGTGACATAGCTCAAATAAAATGGTTAAGAAAAAGTTAAAGGTGTAAATGATACAGCTAAGAAATTGTGTAAGAAAGTGTTATGCTTATCCCAAGTGCAATTCTTAAATTTCTTGAAGGCAGATATCAGAAGAAATAATATTCTATTTTTAGGAAAACTACCCACAGTTTTGTTAAGGTAAGAGAGTTCAGGGGACCACTAAGACAAATACAGAAAATACCTGAGTTTGGCAGTGTTACTAAGACCAAAGACATGCCTTCAAATTTACCACTCTAGTAAGGTGGCAAAACTCACCTTAACTTCTTGGAAATGGTTTCTGAAAAAGCCATGCAAAGGCAGATATGCATTTGGGTACTTTGCCTAATCGCTCTCTTCATATTTTGGCAAGGCTCTGAAGATCTCTTTGTTCACATTTAGTGAGAACCATATGATATTCAGCAAATTAATCTCCTGGATCTTGTTATTTGGGCTCTTGTCGCTTAATATTATTATTGTTAAGTTTTAATTTGCTCGGTCACCTTGTACTCTCCGCCACTGGTTAGCATATCCTCATTTTCCCAAAGAACACTGGTGTAAAAAAAACACTTACTTAAGACAGCCTTAATGCCCGTGACTTAGAAGGTTCATTCAAAAGCCAAAAGAGCAGAACTAATATACAAAGCTTGGTGTATCTGGTTGCCTGGGCAAGTCGACTTGCCTTGCATATGTGAAGATATTAAATTTCTAACCAGTTAATTAAAAGAGCTTCTTCATGTGTCAGTGTAAGACCTGGTCCATAAACGGGGCATTAGGAGTTGACTCTTGTTTCAGGAAACAGCATCCTCTCCAAGTTTCTCACACTTTTAAAATTTTGTTTGTTTTTTAGCAGTGCCTGCTTGTCACCTGTGCATTTCTTGTCAGAAGACTAAAAATTATATTAGAAAATAAGGTTGACTTAGTTCTGTAAAGATGTTTTGGGGAGAGATGATTGGTTGGTTTTAATTAATTCAGATTATGCAGTTTTCCCTTTACTCTGATTTTAAGACTGAAAATGTACCAGTTCAGTTTCAAACAGGGCGATGACAATATTTTACAGAAAGACTGTGGAGGAGTAACTAAGAGACCAGGTGCTGCTGTTCAACAGACATAGATATAAGTCCCAGCTCCATTACTTCCCAGCTAATTGACCTTGATCTTGGATAAATTATTTAATTCCTCCTACCCTCAATGTGCCAACCATAAAATGAGGATGATAACTGCACTTTCTTCATAAGGTTGTTTCGAGGATTAACTAGTATAATTCATATAACATGTTCATTAGAGTGTCTGGATCATGATAAAGCCTCCAACAGCTATTATTATTACATTTGGCCCTGAGACAGAGGGATACCTGAGAATTTTTGAAGTGCTTTTGTGAATATTATTGCATTTTATCCTCAAATGAGAAAAGAAAGGTGGAGTTGCTAAAAATGAGCCACTGACAAAGAACAACACTGCAATTAACATCTGCCTTCTATGCCAACATTTTTCTACTCTGCCTTAATGGATAGTCTTTAAAAAGCCTATATGGAAACTGAACAGTCTGAAATTTAAATTTATCGTATGTATAACAAGGTTATGATTCCAGGAGAATAGATCCAATTCCAGTTCAAGATCTTACAGTAGTGAAATCTGAGTCCTGACAAAATACTTGATTCCAGACTCTAGAACAGAATCGACTAAAACAGTTATGACTCAGGGTTCAAATTCTCATCTACGTGTTCCTGTTTCTGGATTCTTTGACCTATTTAATTGGTCTCTTGGTCTGTCCTGCTACCAAAACGACGCTATCCTAATTGCTACAACTTTCTTAGGAATCTTGATGTCTGCTAGGGTGAGGATACTATCTTGTTTTTCAAAATTGCTTGGCCATTTGATCTCTCAAGTGAATTTTAGGATCAGCTTCTTGTCAGGTTTGAATTGAAATTATGTCAAATTTATAGATTAATTTGAGGAGATGATATTTTTATGATGTTGAATCTTCTCATCCATGAACATAGTATATCTCTCCTTTTATTTCAATCACTTTTTGGGTCTTTGAACAAAGTTTTATGATTTTTTTCTTCATTAAATCCTTGCATATTTTCACTTATATTTGTTCCTAGGTATCATATAGGTTTCAATGCTATCTTCAAAGGTATCTTGAAAAAATTATATATTCTATTGTTTTTGTTGATATATGGAAACACAAAGTTTTTGAATATTGATTTTTATATCCAGAACTTTCTGCATCCTTATTAGTTCTAATAGTTTATTATCACCTCTTAGACTATCACGTCTGAATTATAACATTTTTCTTACTTTTCAATTAGTATATTTCTTTCCCTTGCACTTTGTACTGGCTTGGAACACTGATATAATGTTGAATAGAAGTGGTGATGGGACATCTTTGACTTGTTCATAATTTTAAATTGAATGCTTGATCACGAAATATACATTTGCTCTAGGTTTTTGATACATAACATATCTCAATCTGAATCCATATCATACTTTAAAAGTAGTTTACGATGTTTACATTATCAGAACATTTATCTACTACACGTTGTAGTCTTTCCTTCAAGCTTTTATTTAATTTTAGTCATTTTTTCATTTCAGTTGCTTGAAACTTACTCTCTAGTAAGTTCCTCAGGAAAGGCCCAGTATGATGTTTCAATAGATACTTTCAAATCTTCTTCTTCTACTTTTTTTTTTAATTTTAAGAAAGTTTTCTGTTCTGTTTCTTGGCTTTGGTTTTATTCCTAAGGGACTCCTAATATCTGTATGTTAGATTATCTTTGCCCATCTTTGTATTTGTCACTTTCTCTTGAAACTTTAAAAAAAAGCCCGTATTTCCTTTGATTAAAAAAAATTCCTGACGGAGGAACCAAAATGACACAGTAGAAGGACGTGCTCTCACTCCCTCTTGTGAGGACACCAGAATCACAACTAGCTGCTGGACAACCATCGACAGGAAGACACTGGAATTCACCAAAAAAGATATCCCATATCCAAAGACAAAGGAGAAGCCACAATGAGACGGTAGGAGGGGCGCAATCACAGTAAAATCAAATCCCATAACAGCTGGGTGGGTGACTCACAGACTGAAGAACACTTATACCACAGAACTCCACCCACTGGAGTGAAGGTTCTGAGCTCCACGTCAGGCTTCCCAACCTGTGGGTCCTGCAATGGGAGGAGGAATTCCTAGAGAATCAGACTTTGAAGCCTAGTGGGATTTGATTGCAGGACTTCGACAGGACTGGGGGAAACAGAGACTCCACTCTTGGAGGGCACACACAAAGTAGTGTGTGCATCGGGACCCAGGGGAAGGAGCAGTGACCCCAGGAGAGACAGAACCAGACCTACCTGCCAGTGGTGGAGGGTCTCCTGCAGAGGCAGGGGGTGACTGTGGCTCACTGTGGGGACAAGGACATTGGCAGCAGAAGTTCTGGGAAGTACTCCTTGGCATGAGCCCTCCCAGAGTCTGTCATTAGCCCCACCAAAGAGCCCAGGTAGGCTCCAGTGTTGGGTTGCCTCAGGCCAAACAACCAACAGGGAGCGAACCCAGCCCCACCCATCAGCAGTCAAGCGGATTAAAGTTTTACTGAGCTCTGCCCACCAGAGCAACAGTTAGCTCTACCTACCACCAGTCCCTACCATCAGGAAACTTACACAAGCCTCTTAGATAGCCTCATCCACCAGAGGGCAGACATCAGAAGCAAGAAGAACTACAATCCTGCAGCCTGTGGAACAAAAACCACATTCACAGAAAGACAGACAAGATGAAAAGGCAGAGGGCTATGTACCAGATGAAGCAACAAGATAAAACCCCAGAAAAACAACTAAATGATGAAGTGGAGACAGGCAACCTTCCAGAAAAAGAATTCAGAATAATGATAGTGAAGATATATTTATAGGACATTCCATCCAAAAACAGCAGTTTACACTTTCTTCTCAAGTGCACATGGAACATTCTCCAGGATATATCATATCTTGGGTCACAGACCAAACCTCAGCAAATTTAAGAAAATTGAAATCATATCAAGCATCTTTTCTGACCACAACATTATGAGATTAGAAGTGAATTACAGGGAAAAAAACATAAAAAAACAAACACATGGAGGCTAAACAATAGATTACTAAATAACCAAGAGATCACTAAAGATATCAAAGAGGAGATCAAAAAATACCTAGAGACAAATGACAACGAAAACACGATGATCCAAAACCTATGGGATGCAGCAAAAGCAGTTCTAAGAGGGAAGTTTATAGAAGTCTTGAGGGAAATAAACGGAGCTGGAGGAATCAGACTCCCTGACTTCAGACTATACTACAAAGCTACAGTAATCAAGATCATATGGTACTGGCACAAAAAACAGAAACATATATCAATAGAACAAGATAGAAAGCCCAGAGGTAAACCCACACACCTATGGTCAACTAATGTATGAACCTGACGTGTATAAAATTGATGACTAATAACAGCCTGCTATATAAAAAAATAAATAAAATTCAAGAAAAAAAGAAACTAATAGGAAACTTTCTTTGGGTTATTTGTATGGAAATATATTAATATAAATGTTTCAGACATTACATGAAATTCATAAGCATCTTATATGTTCTGGTATAATGTTATAAGTCATAATTCTCATTATTATTTTAAAATGTATATCTCAGAAATAACTAAATTTCCTTGTCAGTTTCATTATTATGAACTTTCATCAAATCTTTAACCATGGTCATTTTTAAGTCTTTTGTCATTTACAGACAGTTCTGGGTGTACTCTGATGCTTTTGCAAAAATGTTCCTATAAAAGGGTTTCATCTTCAAGGAATTCATGGAAAAGACTCTGACAAGTACAGGTTTCTGGTAGCTGACTATACTGCTGAACTGAATGAATAAGCATTTTCAGAACTCTAATGGAAAACTGATGAATTCATAAAAGTGCTAACAAAAGATCAACATGAAAAAAATTAATTCCATGGGACTGAGTGAACTGTTGAGGATGATTATAATTTTTGTGACTTCTTGTTTGAATAAAAAAAAAATTCCTTTTCCACCTTCTATCCTTTAGCTCGTTAGCTGAGTGTTTTTTCCACACTGTATCCTTCTATTTTTGTCTTGATTTCTTAAAGGATATTTTATTTCTAATTCTTTTCTGAGTTCTAGAATTTAAGTTCCCAGCTTTAAAAATTTTGATATATGCTATTTTTTCATATTCTGTGTAACGTTCTTAATGTCTTTTAACTAATTTTTATTTTAAAATTTAAAAAAAATTTTTGACATGAAACATTTTTCTTTTTAATTTGGAAAGGAGTCAATAAGTGATGTGGATTCGTTTTGATTATAAGGCATTAAGCCCCACAAACTTGATGGGCGCTGAAAGAACAGAGGTGAATCTTGAGGGCTGCATCTGGCTTCACTAGTTCTTTAATATTCAAAATAGGCTGCCTGCTACACTCCTCAGTTCATGTCCTCTTCTTTACAGGCAGGATGATAACAGGTATCACTACAGCATGATGCCTGTCTGATGCTAAGTGCAAGCTCTCTTCTTCTAAATTGTGTCCAGTACAGGTATCCTGGTAGGATGTCATAACTAATTTTTAAATAGTAAGTTGCATTTTGGTCTGTTTGTGGGCATACTTTTCTGGGATGCTTTCATCCTCTCTAAAAATATTACCATGCTCCCTGTTACTTCATTTCTTATTATAACTTCATATGAGATTTGAACTTGATGCTTCTCTGTTGCTCACTTTTATGTGAAATTAGTTTTCCTGACCTTTTAGATTGAGGCAGGATTTAGTAAAGCTTTTCTAATGTCACAAAGCTCCTTTTTCTGTTATTTTTATGTAATGTTTAAAAATATGGCCACTTGCTTCCCAAGATTTCCTGACTGTCTTCCTTTCGCCACTTGGGTGGGAATCTTCTCTTTTTTAATCTTACTTTTCCCTAATTGCTCAATTTTATTCTCCTTCTAGTAGTTTCTTCACAGTATGGTTCCTTAATTGGAAGAAAATCCGTTTAAGTTTTGAGAGTTCATAAGGATTAAACTGCTTCAACCCTTTCAGTCCTTACTTCGTGCTCCTTGAACTCACTTGGTATTAGAGAGAGAATTCATTCTCAGTTTCATCTGATGTACTCAAATTGACCCACTGTGCTCCCCAATAAATAACTATTGGCTCTTTTGGGGTTCTTTTCACCAGTTGACACAACCCTGTGTACTTCCCTCTACTTTCTCCTGCACAGATGCCAATACCATGTGAGTCTCATGGCTGTTGCTGGTTTGTCCCCATGTGCTTATACTAGGGGAGATACCTTGTTGCCTAGTTTTGTGGTAAATGTTGTCCATGGATCTTTGGTTTTGCTATTTAATTGCTGTGTTTGCTTTAATGTGGGGATTCACTAAGATGGAAAGCTACAATGTCACTGTCACTACTATCTTCCTAGAATCTCTAGATTGGACTTTAAAAGCAAAAATGACAACCACAACAACAAATTCAGTAATGTTTTTTTTATAATAGGTATACCTGAGACATATTTATGAGGAATTTTTTTAACATAAAAGGATAGAAAAAGATATACCATGTAGTTATAAATCAAAATATAACTGATATAATGATATTACTTTAAATTAAATAACCCTTAAGACAAAAAGCATTATTAGCAAAGAAAACAAAAAAACAAAACAGTATCATTACATAGAAAATATTCACCAGGAATATATAATCAGAAACCTGTATTCTTTTAAGAAAAGAATTCTCAAAAATACAGAGAGTAAAAACTGAATGAATTACAAGGAGAAATTGACCAATATGTAATTTAAATGGGAATTTGTAACATATTACTCCCATATACAAAGCAATGATGAAGTTGATCTGATGAAAATATTGATATATTTAGAATCATGCATAAAACAATTACGAAATACATTTTTTCCCAAAGATACATGGAAATTTACAAAATCAGAGTCTGTTGAAGGTCACAAATGAAAACTCAGTAAATACCAGAACTGAAATTACACAGACCACATTCTTCAACCACAAAGCAAAATAATTAGAAAAAAAGATTCTCTCTCTCCCCAGATCTGCATGCTTGGAAATTTTAGAAACACCCATAGTGTGTTATGAAACAAGGAAGAAATCTAATGAAAGTTTAAAATATTTAGAACTTGAGAAGGAAAACTTATTTCAAAACTTACAGGATGCAGCTAAAGCTGTAATCTGAAATGCATACATCCAAAAGAAAGAGAAAATTAATGAACTAAGTGTTCAACTCAAGAAGTTAAAAAAGAGAACCACAGAGTGAACTCAAGAAGGAAAAAGAGAATATTTTGACAATAATACATAGTCACAAAATAGAAAAAACGAGAGTAAGTTTTAAAAAGATAAAAGATATTTCTTTGAGGAGAATTATCAAGTGGCCAAAACCTAGCAAGACCATAATTCTTGTAGAGTTCACACACTCTGCTGCACCTTTTAAAGATTTTATTTTGTACCTACTGTACCACAATGTAGAAAAATCCATGGCAGTTCTTTGAGACCTTTTGATGCTTTACTTCCCTCAATGCTGCATTTCTCTTGCACAAAGATTTCCTTACATGCATTTACTTCTTCTGCTATCAGGAAAACAAATATTACATGCATAACGCATGACAATTTTTAGAAAGAGAGTGCAGCCAAACGTAACATGGGACAGTCCAGTTTCTGATTAATAATAAGTTATTCTCTAATGGATTCTTGGTTCTACAAATGCATTCACAAGTTAATGCCCTTAAGTAGCAAGTTCCCCTAGTATTTTTAAGCTATAGTTCAATTTTTAAAACTTTTGAGGAATACAACTTGTCTAGAAAATAAACTACTCTTCTATAAACTGGACACGCAGCAGTAATTCAAATGCTGAAATCCTATCCCTGCAGCTTTTCTTCTTAAAGCCATGGACAGATGTCCGCCTGAGTGCTTTCTTCAGTTTTGAGCTCTATGGACCTCGCTCTTTTCATCTTCATCCTGGTTTGGGATACATCTTCCTCTTTTCTGAAGCCACTCTTAACCTGTGGTATAGTCAGCCAGGGAGCAGGGGGAGTAGTTGCATCTGCTGAGTACAGTCTCGAAGGTGGTACCTTTCAACCATTTTTCATGGCCGTACGTGAGTCTGATGAATGTGGTGTGGAGACCTGGAGGACGCAGTGTGAAGGCAGGGGGCGTCCCGCAGCATGTGATGTGACATCGGTGCCAGGCTGTGATGCTTGCTTTGACATTTGCTAACACAGATACACTCTTAAGTGTTTAAACACATTGACTCATTTAATCCTCACAATATTACAAGAGTGATTCTCTTATTATCCCATCTTACAACTTGTTCAAGGTCACAAAGCTACTATGCATCAGAGCCAGGATTGGCACACAAGCAGTCTGTGTTCTCAAACCCACTGGCCAAAAGGTAGAGTCTATTCCATGCTCCACTAACCAGAGTTGCAGGGCCTACAGCCAAGCTGGGTGTTAGAAACTGGTCACCCTTACATAGAAATCTGAGGTCCACCTTGAGCTCCATTGGCTAGAGCTGAGTCAAGTGTTTCTCAGGGTCCAACCCCATGACATCTCCCAGTGGGAGGTTGTGTGGCCTCTTATTTATCCACGTATGCCCTCCCCTATCAGGTCAGCCCAGGAACATGTTGATTCTGTCTTTTCAGTGCTGGGGAAAGTCAGCTCACTCCTGTGCACCTTGCCATGCTCTGTATCACCAGGGACCAATACTGTGCTAACACCAAGCAGGGCTCAGTAAAGATCTTCTGATGAATGAATGAGTTGACAGGGTACCAGTGTGCTAGGCACTGTGCTTTGGGAAGTGATAAAGGTTGTAAAGGTTAGTAAGACCCCACCTGTCTCCTTCAAGAGCTCATATTCTAGTGAGGAGCTTTTGAAAGTTCATCATCCTCTCAAACTACTCCAGGACATGGATTTTGAGATCAGATCTGATTCACCTGACTGGCTGTGTGGCCTCTGACAAGTTATTTTACTCCTTTTATTCTCCACTTATTCATCTGTAGAATCGGTATGATACTGTGACCTGCCTCATAGATGTGTTATGAGGATTAAATGAGATAATGCTTGAAAAATTGCTGTGTCCCCAAAGGGAGCTGCCTCTGGTTTTATTCATTGCTGAGGACCCGCAGGGACACCATGGGAACTCTCTTTGGCTGGATGGACCCCTGAAGTCAGCAGGCAGTGTGTCCCACTCAAGCGTCTGGCATGTCCACCATCCCCTGTTGTGTGAGCCTGGATGCTTGGGGGAATAAAACACCCATCATTAAGAATAGAAGTTACTTGTGTTGGGTAACTTCGGGGACATTGTCGTCTGCAATTATTCCTATAGGCTGAAGTTTCTCTGTGTCTCTCCTTTAGGAATTCCTTTGGCTGAAAAAGGCAGTGAGCCCATGACCTGTTTCTTTCCAGCGTTTGCCAGGACCTTTGCCCCACCTCTTACATTCTGGAAATATTTCTCAGGCACCCCTCTCTCCCCAACATCCAGACGCCCCTCTTTAGCTTGGGAGCCGGGAAGGTCAGGCATTGCTGTCGTCAGTTGCTTAGACTCTTCAGTGCGAAGCTCGCCTGTGGAATGTACAGGGCCGCCCCTGCTCTGGACTCTGCTTTGACACAGGGAAAAGGTTGGCTAACCCTTCTTTAGCTCTGGAGAGTTCTCCCCATCATCAGAGGCTGCAGGGGCTCTAGCCAAAAGAGGGGATGTGGAGTCAAGTATGTCTGGGGTGGAGCCTAAGCTTGTGACCTCAGACCCATCTCGGCAGCTAAAGTAAGATAAACTTGTATCTGACTCTATGATCTCAAATTGCCCCTCTTTTTAGCCTCAATTTCCCTATCTCTCTATAAATACTAATATGACAGCTAGAGAGTCTCTGTTCCTTGAACTACAAAAAAAAATTAGCTCAAACATAAAAGTTTCAGATCCTCACCTGGCTTTCTGAGAATCCCTTAAGATGCTTCTTCCTCATGGTCTCATCAGTGAGGTTTCCCTGAATGCCCTTTCTACATTTAAACTTCACCCCCCATGCCCATGTACGCCCATTTTCTTGACCATCTCTCTCTGTTTTCCTTGGGTTCCTGCTGATAGCCAAGCTTCTGGGATTCCAACTTCTATTCCCAGTTGTTTATCAAGATATTCCCCTTTTCCTCCCAAGACAATTTTTGTCCTAAAAGGCATTTTGATGGCCACTGTTTTAAAAATGTACATTTTTATTTCATCACAAGAGAAAACTTTAGTCATTGCATTGTGAGGATCAGATAGGCTAATAAAGGTCCAGTACAGTGCTGTGTACCCAGTAGGGACCAGATAAACATCAACAGTGGAAGTTATGAAGATTAATTGATATATATAAAAGCACTTAAAACTGTAACACACTGTACATGTGAAGGATTCTCATTATCAATGCTAGTACCTTAAGTCCTAGTAGATGTTATACTATTCAGACCATGTTCAAAAGTAGTTGGGACAGTACATGGTCAAGCTCCTATTTCTTTGTTTGAGGAACCTTTCCTTTCTAAAGAAGGTAGAGTAGGAGGTATAACACAAACTAAAGTAAAATCCTTGGGCTCAGCACAAAGACTGCACATATCAGGACAGGAAGAAAATACAGGTTTCACATAAGACGTCATTATGAAACTTTTAGAGGAAAACAGTGTAGAAGTTAACTTCACTAAGTCCCTCCTTCGAATGGCAGCTGCTGATGTGGAAGAGTATGTGATTAAACAACCAGAGGCAGAATTCCAGGACCCAACTGAAAAGGCAGGAGCGCTTAAACAAAGTCCCAGTAAGATCCCAGCAGAGGTCAATACCAGAGTGAGATTCCTGCAAGCAATCAAGGATATCCCTAGTACAATTAAAGAACTCTTTGATGCAGTGAGTAATGTGTTCAAGAAATACTAATACCAGAATCGCATAGCACTTGAATGCCAAAAATAAAGAATTTTTAAGGTATTCCAAAAGTTTCAGACATACTCTGAAAACCTATTTTGAAATGACAGGGCAATCAATGTATTCGTAAGTGCCAACCGACTAAATCATCAAACCAACTTGGTATTTCAGACCTTCAAAACTGTGCCCTCAAGGCTGTACACGTTAAGAGATGTGCTTCTCAGTGGCAGTGCTGAACTACCTTTATCTGTAAATTTTCAAGTTTGACTGTATAAATTATGAGTCTCTCCTGAAGGGATCTAACCCAGGATGTTGAGTGGCATTATTGCCACTTTGTGTTTTTGTAAAATGTCTCTTAGTCACAATCTCGCACTGAAGATTTTATTTGCTATTATCATTTATTTAAGAATTATAAGCCAAAAAACTTACAGTCTAATGTCTCATATAACATTCCTTAAAAGAATTGTAAATATTCGTATTTGTTTCTGACATTTTAACTTGGAAGCGATATGCTGCCAGATGATGTATTTAGCAATATTTGGTGGCAAATATTCAATAAATAGTTTACATCTGTTTTAAAAAAGCAGAACACTATATGAATAATATGGATTAAGGAATATGTTATAAGCATGGACTACACAGTGTGGAAAGAGCTGGGGCTTGAAGGTCTATAAAGGGGAATTGGAGGCTTAGAGCAGAGACACTAATCAGCCATCATAAAGCACAGGTGCCATGGACAAATCAAAGCTTGCAGAGAACCCTGGAAGCTCGGTATGCCCGCTCCATGAGTTTGAAGCCAGGTGTCTGGTGATGGGCTTAGGTTTGCCTTTGGTCAGCAAACCAAGCTGTCTGAAAGAAAAGAATGCAGACTGGTTAAGAGGCGAACAAACTGGAATTTGCTGATACCTGTGTAACTGTGTTTCACCACCTCTAACCACAATGACCTTCACGAATATAGAGGTTGGGCTTCCCTGGTGGCGCAGTGGTTGGGAATCCGCCTGCCAATGCAGGGGACGCGGGTTCGTGCCCCGGTCCGGGAGGATCCCACATGCCGCGGAGCGGCCGGGCCCGTGGGCCACGGCTTCTGAGCCTGCGCGTCTGGAGCCTGTGCTCCGCAGTGGGAGAGACCGTGATGGTGAGAGGCCTGCGCAAAAAAAAAAAAAAAAAAAAAAGAGAGAAAAAAGAATATAGTGGTTACTGCCTCATTTCTGCCCACAAGTTCCTTTTTGACCATCTCTAACCCAGAACCATATAGAAAAGCTATCCTGAGAAATGTAATTCCGGCTTTGCCAAGTTGATGCAATACAAAACCACCATACTGCATAGTGGACATGTGGTCTTAACCTGATGTGAAGTGCTTACCAAAAATACTACTTTAATCCAGTGGAGGTCATGGTACAGCAGATACCTTTATTTATGTATTCATTCATTTATTCATTTTGTATTTAATGATAATCTGCTGTGTTCCAAGCACTGTTTTTTTGGCTAGGGAATAGAGAAAACTATGACCCATGATACTGAGTAAAGTCCTATTTCTACAAAAGTGGGTTAATGGGTACATGCAAAGGGTCTTGGAGGTAGAAAGGGAGAAAGGCAGAATGAATTGCGAAGATGACTCCAGGCGTTAGGAATAGCATGTGAGAGAGTGTATTAAATTCAAGGAGCCTAAAGTTCACTGAAGTGTATAGCACATAGGGAGCAATAATGGCAGGAGGTATTCAGGAAATGAAAACCAATAGGATTTAGAGAACGGTAGAAGAGGAGAGGCAAGAGACGAAGCTGCCAGTGTGAGGGATTACGTAGTTGGTGATTTCACTAACGTGACATGGAGTACAGAACATGATTTGGGGAGAATATGTTGAATTAGAATCTGTAGATATTGAGGTATTGCAAATCATGGAGGTGGAAGCATCCAGTAAGCAGTTCACAGTGTGGGTCCAGAGACCCCCAGTCTATCCTGTTCTTCTCTTTTCTTAGCATTAATTACATTTGCAATTACTCATTTTAGCACCTACCCGCCATGCCAGAATGACTACTCTTTGAGGGCTGGAACCACGCCTTGCTTGTGCTTTGTTGTTACCCTAGCATATCAAGCAGTGAATGGCATGTTGCAGGTGCTTGATAAATATTAGGTTAATGCAACTTAAGAGACCAAGAAAGGGGTGCTTTTGGGAGCACCAAAGAGGGGTCAGAGTTTGAGATGTGGATCTGAATAGTGCTTGAAGCCATGAAGTAGATGGACTTATTCAGGGATATATACACAGTGATGAAAGAATCCCCAGGGCAGGCCCTGAAAGGACACTCACACTCAAAGGAATGGCAGAGAAGAAAAAGCTGGTGAAGGATTCTGAGAAGTGATTAGAGGAAAAGATAACCATGAAAAAGTTTGAGGTAAAAAGGGTGGAAGGCAGGATGAGTTGTGAAGATGATTCTGGGCATTAGGAATCCATGTGAGCACGGGAGAAAACAGGAAAGACAGCATTTTAAAATACAGCTTGCTGGGACTTCCCTGGCAGAACAGTGGTTAAGACTCTGTGCTCCCAATGCAGGGGGCACGGGTTCGATCCCTGGTTGGGGAACTAAGGTCCCACATGCCGCACAACCTAAAAAGTGTAAAATAAATAAATAAATATAGCTTGTTATTGAAGTAATGTGATCATCTGCTATAAATCAACATCTACAGGGATGGTGACCCTGTCTCTCACCTAACATCCCTTGAAGACCAGCTTGATTTGCTTTTAGTCTCCCCCTTTTCTCCTTTGGAAAACTCTTGAGCCATATTTCATGAACAGAAACACTATTTATTATTGGCCTCTCGCTTCCCTGAATTATCAACATATTGCATTTCTGTGGCCGTAATGATTGGTTTCTTCCGGGATGGGTACAGTCCATATCTATACCAATTGGATCGTGTCTCAGAAGCTTAGGTAGGTGCTCTTGGGAAAAAGCCTTGCCTTTCCTACTGCATGTGAAGGCGAGATGTGTGGAAAAGAGAAGAAAGGAGAGACAGGAAAACCAGGGCCTGGTGACCTTTGAGCCCCTAACTGCGGTGTGTCTAAAGCAAGCCCTGTTTCTTTTCTGTGAGCTGGTAAACCTCTTTGCATCTTTATCTCAAAGACTCTTAAACTGACATTCTAAGAAGTTAACTATGAATCCTTTATAAAATTAAGCACACATACATTTAGATGTATTTGATTTTTGTAAAAGTAGGGAAAAATTTTCATTTACCTCAACCCCAGATTATGACCCTAACTATGCAGAAGCTGATGTTCTATAGGGAATATTGTCACAGCTTGAACAAAAACCTTAGTGGGTGTAACACGACTTTCTTTCTAAATAGCAACCAGCCCCGCTGAGTCAATGTTGACATATGTAACTCTTTCCTGGAAGGCAAGAAAATCTGAAGGTTGACTGGTTTGCTCACTCACCCTGCCTTTTGTTTCCTAACGAACAGGTAATATTAGTCTTTCAGTATGATAACATAAAGCCGACCGATTTGCATCACGGGGTATTGTCCACCCTGTGTGTTTCAGTTTGTTCTTCTCTTATTTAATAGGAGCTGTACTGAAACTGGGTAGTCTCTATTTGTTCAGCAGCCTCTTACGAGTGCCTGCCTTCTCTCCTGGATTGAGTTGGACCAGGGAAATGATAGACGCAGGATAATGTGAGGAGGTTTTCTTAGCAAAATGGACATTCCCAAACTTTTCACCACTCCAGGGACCTCCAGTAGGACCTTTGATATCTTTAGAAATCTAGTCACTCCAGCCTGGAATAGAGTTGATGTTAGTCTCTTGCTTCACTTATGTTGAGATTCTGGCCCAGCTGGTCTTAGTCAACATGCGGCACGCGGACCTCTCACTGTTGTGGCCTCTCCCGTTGCGGAGCACAGGCTCCGGACGCACAGGCTCAGCGGCCATGGCTCACGGGCCCAGCCGCTCCGTGGCACGTGGGATCCTCCCAGACCGGGGCACGAACCCGTGTCCCCTGCATCGGCAGGCGGACTCTCAACCACTGCGCCACCAGGGAAGCCCTTTTGCTGTGTCTTTGAATCATGGTATCATATGATTGTCATCCTTATTTATTCTCTGGTATTCATGCTCATAAACATTGGTAAGCACTCTCTAGGCTCTGCTGTTTCATCACCTGAAAAATGGGAATATTCATATGTAACTTGCAGGTTTGTTGCAGGTTTGTTTGTTTCTCCCCCACAGAAAAAAATTATAGAACCTCACTGTCAATCTCCACGAGTATTTACCAGACTGTATCACGCTCCCACAAAGGGCTCCCTTAAGCCCATCCCCCCATCAGCCCCCACCCCAACCTGGTCCTCTCTCCAGTCTGTGCTTATTTTGGTTCAGCACAAGGTATGTTGTGTTTATTTGTAAGTTTTCTGATCATTTTTATCCACTAAACTGTGGACTGTTTTGGAGGCTCAGCTGTCTTCCAACTCTGTATTCCCAAGGGATGAACCATGTCTAGAACATTAGTAGGGGCTCAGTAAGTGCATGTAAAAATGTTAAAAGAGAGAAAAGGAACTAACTTTTTTAAAGTCAGCTTTGTACTGAACACTGTTAGACACTTTCACACACATAATTACATTTAATTCTTTCAATACATCATTTTCACAGATGGAGATATTAAGAGATAAAGAAGTTAAGTGGTTTGTGTAAGATCCCACAACTAGAGGGTGTCAGACCAGAATCCCATTCCATTTATATTTGCCTCCAAAGAGGTTGCCTCAAAGCAGTTGAAAATTCACCTCCTTCATGACTTCCTTAATCTTTGAAATTTTCTAGATCACTCTTACATACTTATGTTTCTCAAAGGGATGAGGAGACCCCTTACATGTATCAAAATATGTATATATGTACATCTGAAACATTTATCTGTCTGTATATAAACATTTGTAAGACAATTTGATTTTCAACTTAAAAATGCTTTGTTCATATGGAGCCCTTAAATGAATAATTGCCTTGCCTTGGCTTGAATTATCATTTAGCTATGAAGACTCTGCCAGAAAGAGTTTAAATCAAATTATTTTGGGTACCTCATTGTTTCCTTACTGTAATATCAGATCATGATGTTTGAATAGTGAGTGTAAAACATCGTCATGTTGATTTCCATAGATGTAAATGAACAGTGGTAGTAGTGTATGCTGAAAATTCATTATATAATGGTTAAACATTTGATAAGAAAAACCAGCACTTTGTTTTAAAATGACAGCGAAGTTGTTTTCTTCTCATAAATACTTCTTCTTATAAATTCTGAATTTACATCTCAAAGGAGTTTTAGCTCTTAAACATAGGATAAAACCCTAAGGAAAGGGCTTCCCTGGTGGCACAGTGGTTGAGAGTCCGCCTGCCGATGCAGGGGACACGGGTTCGCGCCCCGGTCCGGGAGGAACCCACATGCCACGGAGCGGCTGGGCCCGTGAGCCATGGCCGCTGAGCCTGCGCGTCCGGAGCCTGTGCTCCGCAACGGGAGAGGCCACAACAGTGAGAGGCCCACGTACCGCAAAAACAAAAAAAAAAACAAACAAAAAAACAAAACCCTAAGGAAAGAATGTACACCATAGCAATTAAAAGAACAGATTTTGAAGTCAGAAAGACCTGGGTTGAAGTGCTCTCTCACCGCAGATTACTTGCAGTATGACCTTGGGAATATTACTTAAATTTTTTCAAGGCTCAGTCACCTTATCTATAAGATGGGGCTAATAATAGTGCATGCCAGAGAGAATTGTTGGGAGACTGGAATGATGATACACATAAAAGGGCTGAACACAGAGCCTGGAACCCAATGAACACTTAAGAGCTATTAGCTATTTTTCCTCTTTTAAACTGTCTTGTTTAGTTCAGTTATAGCTACATGATCATTTTAACACAAGCTTTACATTTCTAACTGGTATAGTCAAATCCAACTGCTAGAGAGAGATATATACAGGTGGTGAAGAAGCTTGGCCCAGCTGGACTAGAGGCAATCAGGGAAGGTCCCATAGAGAAAGTGATGGGTTAGATTAATCTTAAAGTGGGGGAAACTCATGGGAAAGGAGAAGAGGATTGGGATGGGTGTCAGGAGGACAAACTGGCCTGGGACTATTCATAGGAAGTGGAGGGTCAGAGTTTCACTTCTGCTTTTCTCATTTCAAACTCATAGCATTCAAACATTTTATCCCTGAATGGAATAATGAATAGTTAAATTTTGGAATTGTACAAGAAATATTGATTTTATAAATTATAGGCTCATAACATAAAATTTTCTTTGACGTAAAGTGAATAGAATATTAGGCAGATTGCTTCACCAGGGCCCAAATTGTTATATGGTGTCTAGAACAAGTGAAATGTCTAATTTTTGCTTTACTTTTCAAGCAAGAATGAGTCTGAGAAACTGCAAGTCACCTAGCTCTGTTATGTTGTGTTTCAGTACTTACATTTCTAATATATTTTCTCATTGTCATTTGATTAAATATTAACTCAAAATATCAGCATGATGAGACTGTTGATAACAGTTTTTTTGTGGGTGTAGAAAATGGTACTTGTTACAGTGAAAAAGAGGCCTTAATTTGACCAAATTAAGAAGTCATGACTTGAAATTGCTATCAAATATTGATTTTATAGTTGGTTCTTTTTTAAAGATCACGATTTTTTTGTTTCTTGCAAAGCATAGTTTTACCAAGATAAAATATGAAAGGAACTGAAATAAATTATTGAAAATAGAGCAAAATATGATAATTTTATTGTATTGACTTACCAAAATATGATAGTCTTATCAAACTTAATTCAGTTTTTACAAAATTAACTATGCATAGTAAAACTTGAGCAAACATATTGATGAATGAAAAATACAGACTGAGAAATTTCAGACCCAGAGGATTTTTGTGTTTTCTTACACTTGTAATAATGAGCCTCTGGGCTCACACTGAGTAGGGAAGAAGGTTTTTTAAAACATTGTCTAAGTGGTCATTTTAAGCTCTGCATTTTTATTCTTCTCTGCTTCCTCTTCCCCAGATTCAAAGCCTCCATCTGTTGGGCCCAAAAATGGGTTGTTTACTTTGACTGTATGAACAGATAATCCCTTTCTCCCAGGTCTATGTCTTTAAAAAGATATTAAATCTTTGCACGGTTGAACTACTTTTATGACTTCATTTCCAATAGTTGGAATGTTTAGGTTCCAAGGGTTATATCCACACTGTTGGCAAACAATGACATCTTTTTTAAAAAATCAGTTTAATTAAGTTTGGTCACATATGGTACAGAGTCATATGGCATAAAATCATTAGAATATACTCTGATATTCTTCCAAATCCTTTAAATCCTGCCCTCTTAACATAGAATTAATTGCTAAAGAGGTAAGTTAATGTATGGCAAATGTTTATCCAGTGAAATTTCCCTCAGTAAAATCACTCCAACTTCCAGTTATGTTCTCTGAAAAGAAACTGACAAACTGATTTCATCTGATATCGAGCAAGCTGATATCCTCAATCACATGGCATCTTTCTACCTCGGTGTTCTTAAGTGACCATTTCTTAAAGTTACAAGGAATGCTTCCACGTTTTGGCTTTTAAAATACTAGCTTATTTTGGATTTACTTTGACTGACTCTGTAAGCTTGAAATCAAATTGATCATTTTAGAATGGCTCACGGTGATTGGTTAGCAATTGGATTACCGCTGATCATTTCTGTTCTGTCAAAAATATTGCCAAATTAAGTAAACTCTGTCCATTATTTTGGCTGCTTTATTGACTGATTCCCATCTGTCCCACCTGGATGTCCTTCACTCACATTTTGTCCCATGCGGCTCCTTCAAGATCCGACTCAAAGACCGCCGCTTTCCCTCTAGTCTCCGAATTGCTCTAGCTGGACTCCTACTGTCTTAAAGAACTTGATCTGGGCAGATGTTAGGCACTGAGCTGTCAACATACTGCCTGATCCAATAGTTGTTTTTATATGTGCCCTATGTCTCATCTAAATTACTGATCGAGGGCAATGTTTATTTTTATAGATTTCTCTACAGTGGCTTCTATGCATCAAGGCTCAATAAATATTTATGGAACAAATTAGGAATTTGGGGCTCAGTATTTGGCTCTTACAATTACTGATTTCAGCAGTGATTCCAACTTTATGAGAAATAATCAGCTCTTATCAATTTCAAAGTGCTTAGACTGCTCCCAGCATTTAACTAGGCTCTTAATTCATGCTATCTCATTAACCTTTTATATAACTCTCTACATTAGGGATTGTTTTTGCTCTTTTTTTCATGTGAAAAATGTGAAGCTCAGAAAGGTTAATTAACTTGGCTATGATTGCTCAGCTACTATTTGACAGAGTGGAATTCAATGACACATCTTTCTGACTCCATAGCTTGTGCTCTTCTGTGAAGCAAGTATGTCCTTGAGAAATTATTATCATTGGACAGGTAAGAACACTGGAGTTAAGAGAGTTTAATAATCTTGCCTAAGGCTATATAACAAATAACCACTGCTGAAATTTCTCTAGTAGGTGGGTGTTCCAATGTCTGTTTCTGATTAATTTTTCTTATCTCAAGGTAATAGTATTAGACGCTTTTTATATTGTTGGAGTAGGGTTCAAGTTTTGAAAAACACACTTTTTATCAATCCTCTGGGATTACTTAAACAATTCTGTTCATTTCAGACATTTACTGATTACATTTTTCCCTGACATTTGGTGGAAATAGGATAATACAATAATACCACTTTCCTTTCTTTTCTTTTCTTCTGTTTACTGCTTACCATTAAATATGTTCTTTTAAGAGATGAAATAATATATTAACTTCTGAAATCACCTCAAATAAAGACCTGCAGAGATGTCCATGTATTTTGGAATGATCGTTGCTTATTTAGCAGGAATATTAGTTTAAAGATGGTATATCCTGACTCACTGGATAAATCTCTAGAAGTAAATGGAGAGATTGTTAATGACATGAAAGGGGATGGGGAGGGAAGTCAGAAAAGAAAGTGAAAAGTAAATTATGTCCAAGTCAAAAATAAGTTACATTTATAGCCTTGGAGTCAAGGTGACAAAGTAGGACATTTTGTGTGAAGTTATTTATAGTGCCGTTGTTGATCAATTCTGGCTTGACACTAACTTAGGGATTTTTCACTTCTATTTTCTTCTTTCATAGAATGCCAGGCACTGCTTAGGTGAAGAGATATACAGTTGACCCTTGAACAACAGGCATTTAAGTTGCACAGGTCCACTTATACATGATTTTTTTTCGCTCAGAAATACTACAGCACTACACGATCCCTGGTGTGTTGAATCTGCTGATGCGGAATGGCAGATGAGGAGGAACCAAATATATGGAGGGCTGACTATAAATTATGCCTGGAATTTGGGCTATTTGGAGGGTTGGTGCCCCTAACACCCCTCCCTCCCATCCCGAATGTTCAAGGGTCAACTGTACTAGAATTGACAGACAGTTATCAGAGCAAGTCTTCAGGGGCTGAGAATAAACGTATGGGAAGATTCCTGTATAGTCTGTGGAATGAATACCATTCCCACACTTGTCTAAGCGTCTGTACATGAGCCAAGCTACCCATGGACCGAGCCACACTAAACGATGACCTCAGAGGGGGTGCCATGCTTCTGGTGTGGGTGCTTGGAGCAGAGTCCTCATCTTCTCAGAGGGCATCAGCTCTTTCCTGGAAGAGCCCTTCTTAGGTTGACATCAGCCCAAACACCCTGCAGGCCAGCAACTGGGTCCCTTGCCTGCTATGAAACTACACCTTTCAAGATCAAAACATTTAGGTGGCTGAATGTTTCATTTGATAACATCATAGATGTGATCTACTGGAAATGAGAGATACGAAGACAATCTGAGCTTAGATTCTTTCCTCCTCTTCTCTGTTCTGTAGCCCCAGTTCTTACCTTGGCTGCATGTTGGAATCAACTCCGGGAGCTTTAGCGAATACTGATAATTGGGCTGTACCCCCAGAGATTCTGATTTACAGGTATCCCTCTTTCATTGTGCTTCACTTTATGGTGCTTCATAGATACTGAGTTTTTTATAAATTAAAGGCTAGTGGCAACACTGCATTGAGCGAGTCTATCGGTGCCATTTTTCCAACAGCATTTGCTCACTTCATGTCTCTGTGTCCCATTTTGGTAATTCGAGCAATATTTCAAGCTTTTTCAATATTATTACATTTGTTATGGTGACCTGTGATCAGTGATCCTCGATGTTACCATTGTAATTGTTTGGGGGTGCCATGAACTTCACCCATATAAGACAGTGAACTTAATCAATGAATGCTGTGTATGTGCTGACTGCTCCACTGACTGGCCATCTCCCCTCTCTGTCCCTCTCCTTGGGCTCCCCTCTTCCCTGAGACACAACAATATTGAAATCAGGCCAGTGGATAACCCTACAATGGCCTCTAAGGGTTCAAGTGAAAGGAAGAGTCACCCATCTCTCACTTTAAAGCAAAACCTAGAAATGATTAAGCTTAGTGAGGAAGGCATGTTGAAAGCTGACATAAGCCAAAAGCTAGGCCTCTTGCACCAGTTAGCCAAGTTGTGAATGTAAAGAAAGTTTCTTGAAGGAAATTAAAAGTGTTCACACGCATGACAAGAAAGTGAAACAACTTCACTGCCGATATGGAGAAAGTTTGAGTGGTCTGGATGGAAGATCAAACCAGCCACAACAGTCCCTTAACTCAAAGACTAATCCAGGGTAAGATCCTAATTCTTTCCAATTCTATGAAGCCTAAGAGAGGGGAGGAAGCTGTAGAAGAAAAGTTTGAAACTAGCAGAGGTTGGTTCATGAGGTTGAAGGAAAGAAGCCGTCTCCATAACATCAAAGTGCAAGGGGAAGCAGCAAGTGCAAATGTAGAAGCTTCAGCAAGTTATCCGGAAGATCCAGCCAAGATAATTAATGAAGGCGGTTACAATAAATAACAGATTTTCAGTGTAGACAAAACAGCCTTCTGTTGGAAGGAGGTGCCAGCTAAGACTTCCATCACTAGAGAGTAGAAATCATGCCTGGTTTCAAAGGACAGGCTGACCCTTTAAGTTGAAACCAATGTTCATTTACCATTCTGAAAAATCTTAGGGCCCTTAAGAATTACATTAAGTCTACTCTTCCTGTGTTCTATTAATGGAACAACAAAGCCTGAATGGTAGCACATCTATTGACAACATGGTTTACTGAATATTTTAAGACCATGGTTGAGATCTACTGCTCAGAAAAAAAGATTTCCTTCAAAATATTACTGCTCGTTGACAATACACCTGTCACCCAAGAGCTCTGATGGAGGTGTACAATGAGATGAATGTTGTTTTCATGCCTGCTAATAAAACATCCATTCTGTGTCCCATGGATCAATGAGTGATTTCAAATTTCAGGTCTTATTATTTACGAAATACATTTTGCAAGGCTATAGGTGCCATAGATGGTGATTTCTCTGATGGATCTGGGTAGAGTAAATTAAAAGTCATCTGGAAAGGAAAAAAATTCACCATTCTAAGTGCCATTAAGAATATCTGTGTGTGATTCATGGTAAAAGGTCAAAATATCAACATTAACAGGAGTTTGGAAGAAGTTGATTCCAACCCTCATGGATGACTTTAAGGGGTTCAAGACTTCAGTATAGGAAGGAACTGAAGATGTGGTAGAAGTAGCAAGAGAACCAGAATTAGAAGTGGAGCCTAAAGATACGACTGAACAGCTACAATGTCATGATAAAACTTTAACAGATGAGGAGTTGCTTCTTATGGATGAGCAAAGAAAGTGGTTTCTTGGGATGGAATCTACTCCTGGTGAAGATGCTGCAAAGATTGTTGAAATGACAACAAAGGATTTAGAATATTACATAAACTTAGTTGATAAAGCAGTGCCAGGGTTTGAGAAGACTCCAATTTTGAAAGAAGTTCTGTGAATAAAAAGCTATCAAACAGCACTGCCTGCTACAGAGAAATTGTTCATGGAAGAAGAGTCAACTGATGGGGCAAACTTCACTGTTGTCTTATGTTAAGAAATTGTCACGGCCACCCCAGCCTTCATCACCCACCACCCTGATCAGTCAGCAGCCACCAATATAGAAGTGAGACCCTCCACCAGCAAAAAGATTCTGACTCACCGAACGCTCAGATGTTAGCATTTTTTAGCAATGAAATATTTTTAAATTAAGGTACACACATTTTTTCAACATACTGCTATTGCACACTTAATAGACCACAGTGTAGTGTAAACCTGACTTTTTTTTTTTTTTTTTTTTTGGTACACGGGCCTCTCACTGTTGTGGCCTCTCCCGTTGCGGAGCACAGGCTCTGGACGTGCAGGCTCAGCGGCCATTGCTCACAGGCCCAGCCATTCCGCGGCACGTGGGATCCTCCCGGACCGGGGCACGAACCCGTGTCCCCTGCATCGGCAGGCGGACTCCCAACCACCGCGCCACCAGGGAGGCCCTAAACCTGACTTTTATATGCATTGGGAAACCCCAAAACTCGTGTGCAATAATGCAGATATTGCTTTATTGCAGTGATCTGGAAATGAACCCACAATATCTCTAATTGGAATAAATGTAGCCTATGGAATGGGATTTTTAAAAGCTTCCCAGGTAATTCTGTTGTACAACCAACATTGAAAGACTCTGCTCTAAAGTACCCCTTTCTTGCTGCTATAATGTCTTTATTTTACTTCTTTATCTGGCACTGCCATAGGTAACATCCATGTTTCTAACAAAACACTGGTAACTTCACCTTGTCCTCTATAGCTGTGAAAAAGGGACAAGCCTAAGCACTTTCATAGAATTTAATCTAGTGACTGAGAATAATTACCAATATATTGTTAAGCTTATCGTGGCTAGAGTTTTGCTAACAAAAAGAAACATTTCCTATTTATCAGAAGGGCATGATAAATCATTAAATGTGTAATTATGATATTAATATGCCTTGCAGGCAGATTTTTAAATTGCAGATGGTAGGACACTGAATAAAACAGGGCATTTTTTCCTGAACATCTAATTGGAATTATTTTAATGATTACAAAAGATATTGTGAACATTTTCGCAGAGATTGGGGCATGTACAGCACGGGGACATTTGCCAACTACTTGTCTTTTTAAAAATTTTATTTCCTCATCTTTACTTAATTTCAAATACATAATGAAGTAAGATTTTTCATAACATTCAGAGACTTAATGATTTCCCATTGAAATCCAGAGTTTAATTATGATTATATGCCAGTAAATGATAAGTAGTAAAGTAAGAGTGTTATAATGTAATAATGCCAGAGATCATGGTTTCCATAATAGATGAGTGCCACTCAAATTGGATGTAAGTAGAATTTATATTAATAAACTTTCTTTCAATGTATTAGAAAAATTTAATATTAAATGTAACTTTATGGTGAACCTTTTTGTAAAGTGAATTTTCACAAATATATTTTTGGTATGTATTTGGATTTCCATATGTTGGTTTTTTTCCAAAGTAGTTACTAAAATATTGTTTTTCATTTCTTAAAAAAGATGTTTAGTCACCTAACCCAAATTGATTGCCATGTATTTCTACTCCAAATGTTAGGGTGGCAATAGCTTGTGAGTCCACATCTGATGCTTGCTTTATTGCAGATGGTTAGTGGGATAAAATGACTTCACAGAAATTAGAATGTTGGTGTTTAGTGACTTTTTAAGACTTTTTTTTTAGCAGAAAAAAGAAGTAATTTGGAAACTGTCATAAACAACATTTTAAAGACAAAGTATGGCGATATATTAAAAGTAATATTTCATAGGCTATTTGATTAACTTTTCTGTGCAAACTACTGTAAAAAAAGATATGGCCATGGTTATATCCGTGTAGAAAACACAACCTAGCTATTTTCTAAAGTTTCTGCTTTAAAAATTAAGACTGCTAGGAAGTCTGGAGAAATACTTCATACCGCAACTGAGAGGAAATAAATTTAGGTTAAGCACAAGCGCAATCTACAGTGTCCTTACATTTTCCCATCCCAGAACAGGTGGGTCTCAGAGCTGAGTTCCAGTGCTGAATTTGGAAGGCTCCTGAGAAGGTTAACAGTTAGTTCCTTTGTTGGCTTATTGGAGTCAAGAGGTTGGAGAATCTGTGTGATTCAAATTCTAGGACATGGAATAGTAGTTCAACTCCATGAGCCAAGTGAAGGAGAAGGACGAGAAAAAACACATCCACCAAGAGAATGTGTTTCCCTCACTTCTGGCTTTCATCTTTAATTGTCCTTGGAAGAGCTTTCCAGATTACTTAAGATTCAGCAGGTGTTTAGTTAAGTAAATATATAAGTATACATCTGTAGGACTTAATCATGAAGACCATTCCTTGAAAAGGATTTATAACATAGGCTAACTAGCCTTGAAAGAAATAGCTTAGCACATGTTTCAGGCTTGTTTTTGATCCTGTGTGAACGCTCCTGTTAGTTTCAAGCCCTGAAGGCAGAAGCCATGCTGTCTGCACCTGCCTGTCCCCAGGATGCCATGCAGAGTGCCTCACTCAGAGTGGAGCTTGAGTGAACATTTATTAAATGAGTGAATATAGAATTTCAAGATGGGAAAGACTTTTTGAGGTAACTTGGTCCAACCCTCTCTTTAAAGACCAGGAAAGTGAGACCCAGAGAGGAAAGTGATCAGCCAACGGTCACATTGCTCTGAAGATCAAAGCCCTGGCGGGGACCGAGATTCCCAGACTTATGTTCCAGTGCTCTTCCCACCCCACCTTCATCAGGTAGAGAAATCTGCTAGATGTTTTTCAAATTGCGTGTGGAAAGTGGTCCAAATGGCAGGTGCAGCCACCGGAAGTGGTCGCTTGATCTGTTCAGTTGTATTTACTTTTCAGTATGTTTGCTTTCCGAGCTAGAGAGGCCAGATCCATTAGGTGAGTGACTAATCCACTAAAATGGAATCTAAATAAATGAAGTGGCGTCTCCGTGCTGGGTGATGTCAAGAGGTGGGGAAAGGGAAAGCTGGGACAAGGGAAGGAGGACACAGGAAGAAACACCTAATAAAAATTTTTAAAGCAAAACATCTATGTTTTTCAAAGAGATTTAAAAACAGTGCCATTGTACATGACTATTAATTTTATATTGTCAGAGTCTAAAATATAATTGCTATCCAATAATTAGGGTAAATTAAATTTTTAAGGATATAAAAGACTTCTGAAATGGACCTAGTTTTTTTATATACATTTTATCTCAGAACTTTTTTCTGAAATAACTGATTAAAAAGCAAAAAAAAAAAAACCCCAGAAAACTAGGAGTTTCTAGTTAACGAAAACAGAAGGTACTTTTCTATTTTTCACACTGCATTGATTGGTACATTAACTAAATTCCCAAATAATTTAAAAATAATTCTTTCAAAAAAATTTTCAGAATACAAAAAAGAAGCTAACAGTATATGAAATGTAAGTAACCTCTGTGTTGGAAATATCTCCCCATGTATATATCCTTTCAGTAAACCAGTTTATCCTCCTGCATATCAGGAAAGATTAACACCCACTCATGTGACAAATATATGTATTCATGTTGAATTCGTAGAAAAAAAACACAAAAATGCCATTGTGTATTTTGAGGACAAATTATTTTTGTAATCTTTCTTGCCAATAAATTTGATCGCTGTTTCCAAAAGTGTAATAGAATGTAATAATAAGTAGGTGAATAAATAATACATAAATAATAAATAAATGTAATAGAAATCTTATTAGATATGTTTTTTAAGTGACTTTGTCTCTTCACAATGATTAAATGATGCAAGAACAGCATTCTACCGTGAGCAATTGGTTATGTCAGCCATTCATTCATTCTTTCAACAACTCAGCAGCATGTATAAGGCATCTGCTCTGTCCCAAATGTTATATTAGATACTCCAGACACAGAGTCAAAAAAAGCTATAATCCTTGACATCAAGGAGCTCACTGTCTTCCTGGAGAAATGTACGTATACGTAATTTCAATGCGATGTAAGAAATGCTTTGATAGAGCTGTGTACAAAGTGCTCCTGTACCAAGGAAGACGTGACTCTCGTGTGTATGGAGCAGGGTGGGGAAACTCAGGAAAGGCTGCAAGCAGAGAGTTATGTTTGGAGTGAATCCTGAAGTAGGAACTGATTAGCATTCCTGTTAAATCAGTGGTCCTGGCATTGAATAAAAACTCCTGCTGTACGCCTCTACACAGTCCATCTACTACTGTACCTGGCGGATGTACCATTACTTCAACTCTGGTTAATTCAGGAACATGTGTTACTCTTCTGAGCTCCAGATTTTGTAGGTAAGGATATGAGAACTCTGGAATTAGATGCCCCGTTTCAAATACCTGGCACCCAGACTTCCCAGCATGTCTTTCATTCTGGGTCTTAGTTTTCCATTTACTAATGGTGATAATAACAGAAGCTACATCTAGAGGTGATGTTAAACCCTGCATGGTCTTACCAGTTGTTTCTGGTTGGCATCTGTTCAGATTGCTTTGTGTCTGGGCCACAGAGGCTGCAAGGCATTTTGAGGGTCTATCTGACCCAGAGTTGTGAGATCTAAATAGGAAATGCATCTTTAGGACTTATCTTAGTGCCTGGCACAAGGTAACACCAAGTAAATGTTGATTCTTTTATAATAATTGTAATGATTATTATTTTAAGTAACATGTTACATAGTAAATGCCGAGTGGTGTTGGATAACTTTGAATAAGGAAGTATCTCAATAAGGGCTTTTGCACATGATGGAAGATCCATAACTGTGGGTTGAATGCCTAGTTTTCGGAGCTGTATTTACTCGTAATATAGCCTCTTCTTTACTTCTCCGGATTTCTTTACGCAGTTCCTCCGAGCTGGAACCTCAACCAGCATCCCATTGGAAGTTCAGGCGCATTTTGTCTCCAGTTCCAGTTGGCAGTGTAGCTGATGGTGAGGGCTGTCCCTTAGCATGGCAAGCCAAGGATATTTGCACTTCACAGCTACCTGGGACCCTGATGATGTTTTGGTCCTGTTCTGATGATGATGATGACAGTAATGATGATAATATATAGCATTTCTCAAGCATTTTGTTTGCCTTAGGCGATATTTTAAGCATTTATATGAAATAACTCAGTGCTCACAAGAAATTCACAAGGAAGGTTTTATTTTATTACACTTTTATAGGGTGCACATTTGTAGCCTCATAGAAGCCCTTCATGTGCACTTATTCTCATCCAGATATTTTTGAGAAAAAAGCTAAAAGCTTAAGGAGACAACTAGAGCAGGGACTCCACCACGCTCCCAACTGCAAGCACAGCGGCCCAGTCTCAATCGCCCTCTAGATCTCAGCCAGCCATGCCCAACATCTGCAGTAACTAGGGCTGGTCCCTGAATTGCCTGCCTCCTTTATCCCTCCTTGACTCCGTCTAGCTTACAGCACTGGCTTCTACCACACTGACTCAGTCCATGCTTCTAGCTATTCTCAGGTCCCTCTTTTTCTGGTCTCCAGAAATCAGAGTCTAGTCCCAACTAGCGGATTTGACTGGGGCACCCCATAGCCTCATCCTCACCAGTCTGCACTCATGGGATATCTACGCTGCTTTGTATCCCTGGATCAAGGATGTAATCGCTGCCAAAGATGGACAGAACTCCTGGAACCAGCGTAGCAGCCAACTTGGCTCCCAAATAAACAACAGTTGCTGGGCTTTACAACTGGAGCCTGTCTCTTCAAGAGCTATCACTGGGACCCTTACGCTCAAGCTGTGTCTAAGCAGTTGAGCTGCTCTCTAGCCCAGCATTGCTCAAACGTTACTGTGCATTACCTGGGGAATCGTGTTAAAATGTAGATTCTGATACAGTAAACCTGAGATTCTGCATTTCTGACAAGCTCTCAGGTGATGCCAAATCTGCTGGCCCACAGACAACATTTGGAATAGCAAAGCTCTAGAGCAGAATTTTTTGGTAAAGAACTTGAGAGTAGGACTCTGTAGGCCATGTCATTTGTACTGCAGGTACTTAACTGTGCTGTTGTAGTATGGAAATACGGTAGACAATGTCAACAAATGGGTGTGGCTGTATCCCTATTGAATTTTATTTACAAAAACAAGCAGTAGCCACCCCCCTCCCTAGATTTGTCTCTCTAGAGCTATAGTCACAATCTAGCACATGCCTACTGTAGTATATTGATTACATTGATGGCCTCAATTAATGGTCTTCCTAAGCCCTTTGCAATATAACTTTTCAGATCCTTTTTTTCAAGAGGTGGAATTTATTTCCCCTTTCCTTGAATTTAGGCTTTCCGCATGACTTGCTTTGGTCGATGGAACATGATGGAAGTAACGTGTTATAAGCTCAGTTCTCAAGAGACCTTCTGTATTTCTGCTCTCTTGTAGCCCTGCCTCTACCAAAGGAACAAGTCTCTGCTAAACAATGGAGGTGGAGAAAGCATGAGGAGGAGAGCCAAGTCACCCTGAAAATGGCAGAGGCAGAGCTGTTGGCAGATGCATGGGCGGGGGTCCAGCCAAGACCAGGATGGCCCAGCTAAGCCAGGTGAAATTGCTGAGTTTGGATTGCTTTGTTACACAGTGACAACTAACTGAGACACCTGCTGTGGGCTAAACACATACATTATCAAGAATACTTCCAACTACCACATGAATTAAGCATCATGTCCATTTTACAAATAAGGAACCAAGGTTCAGCTAGTGAACCTTTCCAAGGGAGCACAGTGGGTAAGAGACAAAGCTGGGATTGGAACTGGTTCCAGGACCTGGGCTCTTGTCACTGTACCAGCGTTGTCTGTCATCTCAGTTTGGTTTGATCCCCCCTTTCATCTCCACCCAAAACCCCGACATCTACACACACACACGTGTACACGCAGCATTGTAAAAGACTTGACATTTGAAATTCATGTCCAGCCCACCGGGAAACACCAGCTAACATGCTTGCTGTGGGGGTTCTGTCACAACAACTCTACAGCCTGTGTGATTGCTCTCAGGACAAGTTGCATGTGTTGCACTTCAGAGCACACAAGATTTAACTCCAAATATATCCAAACCCACAAGCCAACAAGCTACTTAAGGAATATTGACATCGGTGCACCTGTTGCAAACTAAAAATTGTATGGTATTTGCTTAGAAGAAATAATGTACATTTTGCAGCATGTGGGCATTGGATGAGGAGTGACGTGTCCCTGGACGCTCTACATTGGACATGCTACTGCGTCTTCCAGGTCTGTAGCCCTTTTGGTAAGCATGATTTTTGGTCTCATAGATTTAATGAAAGATTGATTTTCTTCCTTCCTGGACAAAGATAAACCTCATGAAATGGTGATTTAATTCACAACACAAAAGCATGAAAGCCCTCCTTAAAATTAAAAGGAGTCTTCACACACAAAAAAGAGCAGGTTCATTCACAGTAATAGACCACTTTATTATTTTTTTTAAGGCAATAGAACTTTGCTAATTCTCACTAATGACAGAGGAGGCCCATTGTAGAAGAACCAATTTTACTGATTACTGAATCGTATAAAATATTCTGAGAAAGAAATGAAATCTTGGTCATTCAAGACCCTGTCGCGGCTCCATGTGTCTTGCTGAGAAATAGGCAACCACTGCTGTTTTAATTGGGAGAATAATCAGGTTTGCAGTTTAGTGAACTGAGATAATCACAGATACCATCCAAGTGCAAATGTACATTTCAACCATTATTAAAGAAGACACTTTCAGGTGATAAAAAAAAAATCCAGCAGATCCCATGGGGCAAATCAACAACTCACGGACTTCAGGGTAAGTTGTCAGAGGCGTGTTCAATTTTTCAAGCCGTCAGAGGAGCTAGGTTTCCAGTTGTACTTGAAAGTGTCTACTCAGCTGGCAAAATCTGACACAGTAATTTATTATCTCAGTGTACACTGAGAATCCCCATACTAAAATAGCATTGACATGAAAGGGTAAAACCAGATGTGGAGTTAGAATACAGACCCGGCTCACAAATGCATAAAATGGTTGACTAAGTTGTTGCAAAGTGGTGGTTAATTTAAATGTTTAAATCAAATGCATTTGTTCATAAAATGAAGAAAAGCAATAAAACACTTGGAAAATACAGGATTTCATAACGTATAATCTCAGAGCCCTTCAACAATAGCAACTGGGAGGTGGATGCTTCCAGAGAAACTGTCTTGCATTTGACCGAAAAGAGTTTTCTTACTCTGTTTCGAGGGCCACCAGGAGCATTTCTGAACTGCTTTGCTGACATAAGGCACCACCAGAATTGGCAAGAATTTTAAACAAATTATTCCAAAGTTAGTGCATATATATATATTTTAAGTTCGAATTTCTTCATTGCTGTATTTTTTTTAAAAAAGCACATAGATTTGTCATGTAAATGAGAGGCAGTTGTAGCTGGATCTCCATGCACAATGTTAATATTATAGGAATTCACTAGCCATGTGTGAAAGGCATTCCTCTAGAAGCTTTGTGTGTACGAACTCTCTTAATGCTTGCATCAACACTGTTAGACAAGTACTAGGATTAAAGCCACCTTAATGATGAGGAAATTGAAGTACAGGGAAGTTACATAACTTGCTGAAGAGCCCATGCTACTAAGTGGTGAAGTTAGAATTTAGACCCAGGTACTGTGACTCACCCTGTACTCAGACGTCTACTGCCTCGATACTATTAAAAGGTGCACCTGTCTACCTAGACTTCTGCAGAAAAAAAGGTTCTCCTGAAAATTGTTATAAACATAATTTTGTCTAAAGAAATGTCATCTTAATTATTAACAGTTCCATGAAAAGTTCAAATTTGAAAGCAACTTCTAAAATAATCGGTGTCTTTTTGTTTTATTGACCCTCACATTGAGCCTCTCTTGATGCTTCTACTTTTAGCCATTCAAGTTACCATATTGGAGAAAATGGGAACAAATCCAACTAAGTAGGGAATGTGATGTGACTTGTCACAAAGCCTGCCAGGGGTGTGAAATGGGCTGCCAAATTGATTCAAGTTGTTTTAGTACAACAAGTCTGGAACATCTGGGTCTTGAATTACACAACAATTAGTGCAAGAATGTCAGTAGTATTTATGGAAGTGTATTCAGATCCTATAATTAGTTTGCTCTACCCCAGAACATTTATGATGTTTAGGCAGACAGATTCTTTCAAACTGATTTTTAATTAGTGAAGTTATAGCCATGAAAGTTCCTGCATTTGAAAGCATGTTCTTTCAGTATTTACATATTGATTCCTTCCTAGGTAGTGTTGGGCTACAAAAGTGACCAAGATTAAGTTCTAGACTTCAAGCTCCTTAGTGATCCAGTGGGAGAAAGAATGTTCGCGAAATATATCATGCAATACAAAATAGGACAATTCATGATGGAGAAATAGTGTCAGTGCTATAGAGGTTCACAGGAAGGAGGAGTCTGAGAAGGTTCTTAAAGGACATAGGGGGTTTATTTTATTATTTTTGATTAAAGTATAGTCGGTTTGCAACATTATATTAGGATAGGTGTATAGCATAGTGTATAACATAGTGTATAGAATATTGATTCGGTATTTTTTCAGATTATACTCCATTATAAATTATTACAAGATAATGGCTATAATTCCCTGTGCTATATAGTAAAACCTTGTTGCTTATATATTTTATACATAGTAGTTTGTATCTGTTAATCCCTTACTCCTAATTTGTCCCTCCCCTCCTCCTCTCCCCTTTGGTAACCACAAGTTTGTTTTCCATATCTGTGAGTCTGTTTCTGTTTTGCATATACATTCATTTGTATTATTTTTTTGATTCCATGTGTAAGTGATATCATGAGGTTTTGTCTTTCTCTCTCTGACTTATTTCACTGAGCATAATATTCTCTAGGTCCATCCATATTGCTGTAAATGGCATAATTTCATTCTTTTTTATGGCTGGGTAATATTTCATTGTATATATACATACCACCTCTTATTAATCCAATTGTCTGTTGATGGGCATTGCTTCCATGTCTTGGCTATTGTAAAGAGTGCTGCTATAAACATTGGGGTGCATGTATATTTTTGAATTCGTGTTTTTGTTTTCCCAGATTTACTACCCAGGAGTGGAATTGCTGGATCATATGTTAGTTCTATTTTTAATTTTTTGAGGAACCTCCATACTGTTTTCCATAGTGGCTGCACCAATTTACATCCCCACCATGTACAAGGGTTCCTTTTTTTCTACATCCTTTTCAGCATTTGTTATTTGTAGACTTTTTGATGATAGCCATTGTGACAGGTGTGAGGTGATATCTCATTGCTTTGATTTGTATTTCTCTAATAATTTGTGATGTTGAACATCTTTTCATGTGCCTGTTAGCCATCTGTATGTCTTCTTTGGAAAAATTTCTATTCAGATCTTCTGCCCAGTTTTTGATTGGGTTGTTTGGGGGGTTTTTTGATATTGAATTATAAGAGCTGTTTATATAATTTGGATATTAACTCTTATTAGTCACATCATTTGCAAGTATTTTCTCCCATAACATAAGCTTTAAGTTTAATTAGGCCCCATTTGTTTATTTTTGCTTTTATTTCTTTTGCCTTAGGACACTGATCCAAAAAAATATTGCTATGGCTTATGTCAAATTACGTTCTATGTTCTCTTCAAGGATTTTATGTTTTCCAGTCTTACATGTAGGTCTTTAAAGCATTTTGAGTTAATTTTTGTATATGATGTAAGGGAATTTCTAATATCATTGTTTTACATGTGGCTTTTCAGTTTTCCCAGCACCACTTGTTGAAAAAACTGTCTTTTCTTCATTGTATATATTCTTGCCTCGTTTCTTCTAGGTTAGTTGACCATAGGTGCGTGGGTTTATTTCTGTGCTCTCTATTCTGTTCCGTTGATCTATGTGTCTGTTTTTGTGCCTATACCATGCTGTTTTGATTACTGTAGCTTTGTAGTATAGTCTGAAGTCTTGGAGGATTATACCTCCAGCTTTGTTCTTTTTCTCAAGATTGCTTTGGCAATTCAGGGTCTTTTGTGGTTCTGTATGAATTTTAGGATTATTTGTTTTAGTTCTGTGAAAAATATCCTGGGTGTTTTGATAGGGATTGCATTAAATCTTTAGTTTGCTTTGGGGAGCATGGCTATTTTAACAATATTAATTTTTCCAATTCCAGAGCACAGTATATCTTTCCATTTCTTTGTATCATCTTCAGTTTCCTTCATCAGTGTATTATAGTTTTCAGAGTATATGTCTTTCAGCTTCTTGCTCAAGTTTATTCCTAGGTATTCTTTTTGGTGAAATTTTAAACAGGATTTTTTTTTTTAATTTCTTTTTCTAATATATCATTGTTAGGTACAGAAACACAACAGATTTCTGTACGTTAATATTGTATCCTGCAACATTGCTGAATTCATTTTTAGGTCTGATAGTTTTTGGTTGGAGACTTTAGAGTTTTCTATATAATGTGTCAAGGGACGTGGGGATTTTAATATGTGTATGTGGGTTGAGGAAGGTCATTCTAAGAGGAGGGAACAGCAGGAGCGAAGGCAAGCCATGGCAGGGAAATAAATTAAGTGATCTAATGTTTCAGCAGTATTAAATGCATGAGAGATTTGGGGGAAAGGTTCAAGAAAATAAATTAAATGTAGAGTTGTACAGAGACCTGTGATCTTCTAGCACACCAAGCAATAAGTGGGATGTCAAGTACCACACACACACATCACAGGGTGATATAAGCATAACATCAAGTACTCTTTCCTCAGTCTTACCATGTCCTCAACAGCCACAGTCCACAAAACCTTACCATGACAATCTCTCTAGAACAGTAACAAACACAAAAATTATATAGAAGATTTGAAGAATAAAACTAATGAGCTTATTCTGATAGGCAGGTATGGAACACTGACTAAGCACATGAAAGTTATAAAGATGGACCACATATATCATAAAGAATGCATCAACAAATTTAAGAAGCAGTGTATATAAGGCACAATTAAATTAAGGATTGATATTGAAAAGATAATTTTTAAAAACTCATACATTTGGAAATTTAAAGCATACATCTAAATGATTCATGAATTATAGAAGATATTATACTGGGAATTATACTATAAATATGTGAATAATTTAAAAATTACTTATAAACTTGTGGGACACAGCCAGGGACATTCATAGCCTTGAATGCTTATATCTAGGGAAAAAAAGGCCAAAAGCTAATGAAGTAAATACCTAACTTAAGTTATAAAAAGAACAGCATAAGAAATCCAAAGAAATTACAAAAGAAAACTGATACATTAATATAACAGCAAAAATAAATGAAAAATAAACATAGAACAGGGAAATCAACAGAGCTAAAAGTTAATTATTTTAGAATACCAATATTTTTGCCTCTGGCAGAATCAATAGAGGAAGTTAGAGAAGAAAACTTCAGTGATATTAGGAATGAAAACAGGGACATAATTATAAACACAATAGAAATTTAAAAGATAATAAGAGAACATTACAAATATCTTTATACCAAATATTTTGAAAACAAATCTCTAGAAAATTATTACAAATAACCAAAGTAGACTCAAAATTATGTAGAAGTCTGAGTAGTCTTATAACCATTAGAGAAATTATATCCATAACTTAAAATCTTCCCACAGTAAAAACACCATGCCCAGATGATTTCTATAGGCTCTAGAAAATAGTCAACAAATAGCTAATCCCAATCTTAAATTTTTCCCCAAGGGAAAAAGTAAAAGGTTTTACTCCCCAGCTTATTTTAGGAGCTAGTGTAAGCTTGATACCAACAGGTAAGGAAACTATGAGAGAGGAAAATTAAGTATAAGTCACTCATGAATGTAGATAAAAAATAACAAAAATTATTAGCAAAGCTAATTAGAAATGAACTACATAATTTGAGCTTATTCCAGAAATGGATGTAATGGATCAACATTAGAAAATCTGTTATTGTAATTCATCATGTAAAGAGATACAGAAAAATTAATACAATTAAAGCACATTTACAAAAAACAACTCTTAGCAAACTGGAATTAGAAGAAATATGCTTCACCTGGCAATATCTAATAAACATTTCCTACAAACACTAAAATCATTCCCTTTAAACTGTGAAATAAGGCAAAGATACTTACTATCACCACTTCTAATCAATTCTATATCAGAGGCTCTAGACAGAGCAATAAGACAAGAAAAAGAATTGAAATTATAAAAATGGGAAAGGAGGGCTTCCCTGGTGGCTCAGTGGTTGAGAGTCCGCCTGCTGATGCAGGGGACACGGGTTCGTGCCCCAGTCCGGGAGGATCCCACATGCCGCAGAGCAGCTAGGCCCGTGAGCCATGGCCGCTGAGCCTACGCGTCTGGAGCCCATGCTCCGCAACGGGAGAGGCCACAACAGTGAGAGGCCCACATACTGCAAAAAAAAAAAAAAAAAAGGAAAAACATATTATTCCTAGATAGTATTTAAATAAAATCCAAAATAAGTTACAATTTATGAATGAATGAATAAAAATAAGTTGAATATGTTTGTAGACTGAATGGAAGAAGATGACGCAGAGAAGGAGACTGGTGGTACAGGAGAAGATGAGAGAAATGATGAGAGAGAAGCAGGAGAGGTAAGTCTCCTGGGCTTGATCTAGCCCCCTCCTTGTACCTCACACAAGGTAAGTTTACTATTGTGTTCCTGATTTGAGGTGGAACATCCAGGTAGGGACAGGAAATAGATCCACACAGGGGTGGGAGAACTTGTCCTTGCAGGCAAAATATACAAGGGAAATGGGTAAAGTTTCATTTACATAGCTAGTATTTCAAGCTCTGCCAAGGTTGTGGCCTTCCCTTCATCCCCAGTCCCACTTCCTGTAGTACATTATTACCTGGAAGCCCCTGATGGATTATACCCTCCTGTCTGCAAGCCCCATGGCACTGATGGCTGCTGGTTGCCTCAAAAATTACCATATATAAAGTTGGGTCTGCTGTAGGTCTTTCTATAGCTTGAGCCCTAGGACCTTGCTTAAGCTACCCTAGTTGCTTTCTGTTTCACAGACTCTTGGTGTGGATTTCAAGTATGTCAATCTTTACTGCAGGAGACTGTGTCCTTGGGGATTCAATGAGAGAGATAAATTCTGCCCTCAAGTTGCTTAAAATCAGATAAGGACCCTTAAACCCTGCTAGTCAGTCTCCTTGTCGCAAGGTCAAGGAATCACAGACACTGGCATTGTAAAAGATGATGGAAAGGGGTTTCCCTCATTACAAATGCAGAAAGCCAAAAGGACCTATTGATTAAGGGGTTTGTCTATGTCCACACACAAAATCAATGAGAGCCAGAGCCTCTGACTCTTGATTAGTGCCTTTCCCTATACCGTGATGCTACCTTGAGAAACTGCTATTTGGAAGATAATTGTGAAGTGTAGTAGGGGATGTGGAGGATGAAGGCATAGTCCTTGACCTTCAAGGCTGCATAAATAACATAGCAGGGTCTCAGATAATTATATTATTGAGGATTTTTTAGTGATTAAAGTGTATAGAAGTGAATGCAAAAGACAATTCTTGAAAACTGGGAGTGGATTTTATTCATTTTACTTCTTCCTATTCCAGTACAGTACCCGGCACATAGTAAGTGTTCAGAAAATGAATGCTACATCGATTTTGAACCACAAAATATTTAATGAGTTGTTGTTTTTTTTTTTTTGTAAATGTTCTTGTGTGTAAATGTGTTTGAATTAAACATTTCCTAGAGTCTGGGACGTAAACTGGATGTTTTAGAGACTTTTCTTTGAGATAGGAGGTTGCTGGTATGTAATATTTTTCAAAATCATGGCTGCATTAAAAAAAAAAGAAATGCAAATGTCAATAGAGTTCTCATTCTGTCCATGTTAAGCGTGGAATCCTCTCTATATGGTACTTTTCCCCCAGTTTATTTCAAGCATTCATATGGCTTTGGTCAAAATAAGACCAGTATTTCCTGAATCATTTGACGTTCAGCTGTTGCTGAAGATGTTAAAACTACAGGCAAACCTGCTAATCGTTGGCAACAAAGCAGCTTAATCCTGGCTGACCAGCGATTTGTTTTGGAGCCTTTGGAGCAACAGAGAGATTCAAATTTATAAAAAGAGGTAAATAGTCGGTTAGAGATTAGAAGCAAAAAAAGGAAAAGACTTCTTTCCCCCAGACCACACACTGATAGGGAATCTTCCTTGAGCAATTGTTTGAGAATGTTTCATGTTTCTTCCCCCTCCCCTCCCCTTGGCTTCACTGCCCATTCCTCCCCCTTCCTCAGCCACAGAAGGTTTGATTGACACTTGTCACCACTGATAGAGAGAGAAAGATGCTTCAGGAAAAAGGGAGGGGGCAGGGGGAAGCAGCCTCGTCAAAAGCAGCGGTAGTCAAAAGATGATTCCTTCTTTCTGTGTGTGTTTTGTCTCTCTCTAAATTATTCAAATCTGGGTGGCATCGAGGATAACTGGCATTTTGACACAGCTTAAGGGATTGTCTCACTAACACTATTGAACTGAAGCTGCCACCCTTTAAAAAAATGTATAAAGAGCTCTTTGGTATAATCTGATGTGTCTATAAATGAAAAGCAGTTTCATGAAAAAGGCCTTAAATATTTTTGAACAATTATATTTATTTTTGACTTATCATTTTGTTCCATCCATCTATAAGAGTACAGTTTATTAGCTTAAGAAAGGGCAAAGCTCTTACTTGGATTTCTTTAAAGAATATGCATAATAGCTTGGTGGATGTTGGTTGGTTACACAGCTGAGGCAGCTGGTTGAGAAGGTAGACATGGAATTTTCTATGCCAGAAAATGTTTGCCTTTGTCAGAAATATCTTTAGTGAGGGGGTGTGGAAGGAGCATTGGGAACCTAGGGTGGTCTGGTTATAGCCCCAGATATGCCACTGCCAATTGTAAGGTCTTATATAAGCCATGGAAGCACTCTGGGCCACATTTCCCCCCACACCCCCAGGGAATGAGGCAGTAGAAAGGTGGTCCTTACCTCCTTTCAGCTTTAGGATCATGTAATTACTGACTTATTTTTTAATTTACTCTTTTTAGTAGCATTTTGCCCTTCATGGTCTTTTATGAATGGAGACACTTGGAATTTTAAAACTTTAGTTCAATTCAACAACTGATTATGGGTGCTTTTGTGGAAGGCACCATGCTGTGTACCTCATGGTGTATGTGTGTGTCTGTGTGCGTGTGAATAGGTGGCACAGATACTAAGGTGAGTTCCTGCTTCCTATTCTCAAGGACTTTGTATTTTTCATGTCTCTTGTTGGCTTACTTTCTTATTTCCTATTAGTAAGATGCTCTGAATGTACAGTTGCTGGATTTAGCAAATGAAAACACAGGATGCCCACTTACATATGAAATTCAGAACAATAACTAATAATTATGCAATATTTTGAATATACTTAGACTAAAAAAATTACTCATTTTTTATCTGAGATTCACATTTAACCAGGCATCCTGTGTGTTATCTGGCCACCCTGAATTGAAATCACCCCCTGAACTCTTCCTTCAGATGTCAGGAAAGTATAGCTCTTACCACATTTTTTTCAGCCTTGAATAAAACAGAGTCCAAGAGAAAATGAGAGTTATACATACTTTATCTGGTAGGACTGGTTTATTCATGCATTTAACAAATGTGTCTTGAGGGCCTACAAAGTGCTGGGAAATAGGCGAGGTCCTGGGGATACAAGCAGAAGAAAATAGACACAGCCCATGTGCTCATGAAGGTTATGGTGTATCAGGAGGGACAGAGACACTGACATATACACACTACTATATATAAAATAGACAACTAATAAGGACCTACTGTATAGCATAGGAACTCTACTCAGTACTCTATAATGACCTATGTGGGGAAAGAATCTTAAAAAAAGAGTTCATATATGTATACGTATAACTGATTCACTTTGCTGTACAGCAGAAATTAACACAACATTATAAATCAACTATACTGCAATAAAAATATTTTGAAAAAGCAATCACAGGTAATAAGTACTTAACTCCCATTGTCATAAGGCACGTGAAGGAAAATGTAGGATGTAATGAGAATGTTCAACAGAGGTGCCTAATATCATCTTGGGGGTCAGACTAGGCATCTTTGAGGAAGTGACGTTTAACCTGAAACAACTGGGTTCTGGAGAAGAGTGTTCTGTACAGAGGAACAACTAAGGAGGTTTTGTTGCTCCCTTGTGGGAATAAGTTCAAGTCCAAGGGAAATTAAAAATAACAGCGCGTAGATTTCATTTTATTTTTTTTTAGTATAAAGCAAGAGCAGCTGTTAACCTCAAGAAGAATCACATTTCTAGAATCAAGTGTTAGTGTTGCCATCGACCGTAACAAAGGCTCAGATCAGAGGGAAGGAGGAGAAACAGAGAAAAATGTCTTGATGTCTGCCAGGATGCCAGTGAGTCCGTGCTTGTCACTTAGAGCCCATGATCTGTGAACACCAGTCATATTGGATCTGAGGCCTCCCTAATGACCTCATTTAACTTAATTATCTCTATAAAGTCCTCATCTCCAAATGTAGTTACATTCTGAGGTACTGAAAGTTAGAACTTCAGCATATGAATTTGTGAGGGACACAGTTCAGTCCATAACAGGTTGTATGGGAGGAAGGACTCTCTTTATTACCTCCTCTGTCAGAGGGAGGCTTTTGAGATATTTGTCGTCTTAACGAAATTTAGAAATTTTCAGTGTAGACAGTTCCAGTCCCAAATCGGTCTTTTTTTTCCCATCCAACATGTTCAAAAACTCTAATTTCCATTTCTCTTTTGAGTCCTGTGTTCCAGGTCTTGGGTATTTTCGTCATGCTCTAGAGTGGACATGAAAACATCAACTTCGTGGTGGATAGAGCTTGGTTGGAGGGGTCACAAAGCTAGGTCGTCAAATGGGCCAACTTGCTCTCTGTACCACCAGCCCTCAAATGCAGGCCTTTAGATGGGACCTGAAGGACGTTGGGTTCTATAGACACTCTTATCCAGGATTACTGCCTCTTGTGGGCAATGCTTGGACAGACAGAGATGAAAAAAAAAAGACTAAATCTCTAGGGATTACAGCCTTTTAATTGATCAGTGGCTGCTACTCATCTGTTAGGTTACTCGTTCCTTCTCCACGGAGAGGAATAGGTAAGGGAGACATTAAGAAGCCAGGAGTTCTACTCTACTGGAGATCCCTCCATGTGGATTAAGACCTGAGAAATGTTTCAGTATTAATATCAGCATTTGCATTAGTATTGGTATCAGTAGATAGTATTTGTATTTGCACGAGTATCGGTGTCAACATTACCAGTATCAGTGTTGGTGTTTGTCAGTGTTAACACTGGTATTGGTGTTAGTATTAATATAATAAAATATCTAGGATCATGTCTTGGCACAAGTAGGGTCAAGAAAGGTTTATTTCCTTCACCTTCACTCTTCCTTTCACTGAAATTTCTCCTTTTGTTCTGGAGAAAGATTGATAAATACTTATTGAGAAACATTTTATGGAGTCAAATGAACTGTCACTGCAGAGTATTGACTTTGGTGTATAGAGATTTTTGGTTGAGAAGAACTTTGAATAGTAGATTCATTCTTGGGGAGTATGGAGGAGCCCCCGATGGAGAAGAGACCCTCTTTTGACAGTTTCTGTAAGGTTTGGTCTGGGAGAGATGATTGAGAGGTCGGGGTCGTGGGTGGCAGGCATGAACTTGGACTCCTTCTCCCTAGTGGCCAGCCTTGCAGAGACAGTACAGAGAGAGTGGATAGGCATTTCAGAAGAGTTGGTGGGAGCAAGTGTCTTTGATTTTGATGTTTTTCCATGAGCAATCTTATTACTCTGGATACATTTTTCCAGTAACAGCTCGTCAACCTACTTTGTTAAATGTAAATCACCCCTTGCTAGATAAACGAGACCTTTGTGTGGGAGGAACTGAGACGTTAGCGCTGAAATGAAGAGGGACACAGTCTGTAGAAACTGCATTTATCGGTGTTTTGGAAAAGGGGATCTTTAGATCATTGTTACATGCCATGGTACCTCCCTCAGAAAGTTAGGTGTCATTCAACAAGCCTTCATGACACATCTTCAGTGATCCCTAAGTCCCACCAAGACAAAAAGAAAAAGAGAGAGATCACAGATTTGTACCAATAGACTGTACAGTGTGATTTTCCCACTTATGTTCTGTGATATCAGGGAGAACTAATATTCTGAAGCCTAAGCATCCAGTCACAGCAGCTCAGGTGCAGTTGTTCAGAATACAGGCTCCTCAGTCAAACCATGTGGGTCCAAGTTCAAGTAATATGATTTATCAGTTGTGTGACTTAGGTCACCTGCGTATTAAATGAGATATTATATATAAAGTGTTGAGACCGGTGTCAAGCCCTGTTAGGGAAATACTTAATGAGTGTTATCATCATCATTGTTATCATGATCATCGTCCTTTCATCTGATCATGGCAAGTGGACGAGACTGAAAAATAAGCTGGTCTGCTTTCATTGGCTCGTGTGTTGTAAATTGACCCATGAAAACTGAGACTCATGAAATGTTGTGGTCTGGTACCAGTCCAGAGTCCTGTTGGCCATGCCAGACTCAATCCCAAAGGAGAGAACTCAGCTCTTTAGTGCACATTGTGGGGCTAGGAGAGCTGTGGGACTTGTATCCTTGTTGAAAAATGAGCCAGTAGCACTGCAGCAATCTGAGACTTACTGGTGAGCTTTTGGTCTCAGCTCCCTACATTCCTCTTGACATTTTTCCTATTTGATTTTTCACTTTGACTTTTCACATCAGTGTGTTAAAGCCCCTAGAGAAGTCTCTAAAGACGGCACAACCACAGAAGATTGAGGGAAGATGAGGAAGTACTGATCAGTCTTCCTAGCATGGCTTCCATTTTGCTGACACTAAGGCCATCTGCTTTGCTACATTGGCGCATATATGCTTTAAACACCCAGACTTCCCTTTGGACATGCAAGTACATGTCCTCAAATCAGTTCAATCTCTTCTGGACTCTAGTCAATTTGGGGCAAGTTGCTGAACCTCTTTTCAGTAGGTAGATTTTTTCCAAAAATTCTGTATGACTGTAGGCAAAGATAGTCTTAGATGGGCTCTGGAGGTAGACCTCCTGGGTTCCAGTCCTGGCCTCACCACTTACTGGAACTTGGGCAAGTAATTCTCTGTGTACCAGTTTCCTCTTCTGTAAAGTGGGAATGAGAATAGCACTGTGCTGTTGTTTAGAGGATGAAATGAGATCTCTTTTGTAAAGCACTTAGCCTAGTACCTAGCAATGCAAGCCTAAGTGTGCTTCAGTTATTTGAGCAATACTGCCTTGAGAGTAGCCAGTCCCCCTCTTCTAACCATTTTAAATTGGGACCCTACCTTGAGATTTGGTGAAAACTTGTATAACTTTAGTCATATAATGAAAAATATTATAGGTTATCTTAATTATATAGATACTTACATGTATATGTGAGTGTGTGTGAGTATATGAGTACGTATACATATGTAATATGTTACCAAAGACCTACAAGCATTTCTGGGGACAATTAGTGTCAGGAGAATGCCTACACAAATTATGCTTCAGGTTATCCAAATAGATAGTAAAGCCAAATGTTTTCCTATGTAGAAGTATTCCAGCTAATAAATGAAGACAGAATAATAGAATTAATGCCTTACCATTTCTTACTCCCTGATGATTTAATGAATATAGGCAATGATTGTTGGTGGCTGCTAGCATCACAAAAAGACAATCAGATATTGTGTATGTTCTGTGTACAGCACCATCCATGAGACACTGTTGTCCTCTCCGCCAGAAGTGAGCCTGAATCTGGCCAGCCAAGTACTACTGAGGACTGAGGAACACAGTCAAAAACACCAGAGAGGTGCAGTCAGCAAAACTCAGACTGTTTAAGACATTACAGGACAAATAACTTGTTTATTTGACAACACTGAAAACATTATAAGAAGAAAGGTAAAGGAAGAGCATACAATTAAAAGAGAAAAGAAATCTACTAACTACTGCATTGTATGGAGTCACTTTTAAGTCCAAATCTGAATAAATAAACAGTAAAAAGAGAAAAGGAAGTTTATAAAACAATCAAATATGAACACTGCATAGTTGATTATATTAAGGAAAATTGATTAAATTTGGTGGGTATTAATGATATTGAAATTATGTTTTAAAAAGAGTCAGGTCAAATACTCTTTTCTTTTACCTAAATGCTTAAAACTTTAAAACATTGCGAAGGGAATTTAAAGAAGATCTAAAAAATGGAGAGATACATCATGTCCATGGATTGGAAGACGCAAAATTGTGAGGATGGCAATTCTCCTCAAACTGGCCTATAGCTGAAATGCAATCCAGATGATAATCCTCGCATGCTTTAAAAGTAAACTAAATTGATAGGCTGATTCTAACATGCATAAGAAGAGCAGAGTATTTAGAATAGCCAAAACAGTCTTAAAAAGCACAAGGTTGAAGGGCTTGTACTACCAGGTTTCAAGGCTTACTATAAAGCTAGAATAATCAAGACATGGTTATATTGGCATAAGGTCAGACGTATAGATAAGTGGAACAGAATAGAGAGTCCAGAAATAGATTCACATCATAAGGTCAAAGTTTCCAAAGAATTCATGGAGAAATACTCAATAGTAACAAATGGTTACCTGTATGAAAAAAAGAAAATAAACATTCATCCTTACCTCACACCATGCACAAACTTCAATCAAAATTAATCAAATGGGGCTTCCCTGGTGGCGCAGCGGTTGAGAGTCTGCCTGCCGATGCAGGGGACATGGGTTCGTGCCCCGGTCCGGGAAGATCCCACATGCCGCGGAGCGGCTGGGCCCGTGAGCCATGGCCGCTGAGCCTGCGCATCCGGAGCCTGTGCTCCGCAACGGGAGAGGCCACAACAGTGAGAGGCCCGTGTACCGCAAAAAAAAAAAAAATCAACTGCTTAATTGTAAGAGCTAAAACTATTAAACTTCTAGAAAAAAACATAGGAGAAACATTGGGTTATAGGCAAAAACTTCTTAAACAGGATGTAAAAAGTATACTCCATAAAAAACAATTATAAAATGTACTTTATAAATTTTAAAAAATACTTTTATTTTATTTCCATGAACCTTTAATCCAGATTTCCCAAGTGTTAACATCATACACACAGTACAATGATAAAAGTCAAGTAATTAATATTGATACAGTGTTATTATTCAAATCGTAGACCTTATTTGAATTTTCCCAGTTGTTCCAGAATGTCTTTGGTGTGGCCCAGAATCCACCCCAGGATCACATGTTGCATTTTTTTTTTAACATCTTTATTGGAGTATAATTGCTTTACAATGGTGTATTAGTTTCTGCTTTATAACAAAGTGAATCAGTTATACATATACTTATGTTCCCATATCTCTTCCCTCTTGCGTCTGCCTCCCTCCCACCCTCCCTATCCCACCCCTCTAGGTGGTCACAAAGCACGGAGCTGATCTCCCTGTGCTATGCGGCTGCTTCCCACTAGCTATCTACCTTACGTTTGGTAGTGTATATATGTCCATGCCACTCTCTCACTTTGTCACAGCTTAACCCTTCTCCCTCCCCATATCCTCAAGTCCATTCTCTAGTAGGTCTGTGTCTTTATTTCCATCTTACCCCAGGTTCTTCATGACCTTTTTTTTCTTCTTAGATTCCATATATATGTGTTAGCATACGGTATTTGTTTTTCTCTTTCTGACTTACTTCACTCTGTATGACAGACTCTAGGTCCATCCACCTCACTACAAATAGCTCAATTTCGTTTCTTTTTATGGCTGAGTAATATTCCATTGTATATATGTGCCACACAGCCACTATGGAGAGCAGTATGGAGGTTCCTTAAAAAACTACAAATAGAACTACCATACAACCTAGCAACCCCAATACTGGGCATATACCCTGAGAAAACCATAATTCAAAAAGAGTCATGTACCAAAATGTTCATTGCAGCTCTATTTACAATAGCCAGGAGATGGAAGCAACCTAAGTGTCCATCATCGGATGAATGGATAAAAACTACTCATTAAAAGACACAGTTAAGGAAGCAAAAGAGGCAAGTTACAGACAGAAGAATATTTGCAAAACGTGTATTTGACAAAGAGCTGGTATATTAGTTATCTATTACAGTGTAACAAATTATCCCCCAAACTTGGCAGCTTAAACAAACATTTTTTTATTTCCCACTGTTACTGAGGTCTGGAAATCTAGGAACACCTTAGCTGCTTTGCTCTGGCTCAGAGACCTTTCGCACGATTGCAGGAAAGCTGTCATCAGGGCTTCTCAGTCATCAGGAAAATATTAAATTACAACAACAACAACAAAGAAATACCACTGTATACTCACCAGAATGTTTAGAGTAAAAAGAATGACAATGCCGAGTGCTGGTGACCATCTGAAGCTGTCATATACTGTTTGTAGGAATACATAATGGTACAGTCACTTTGGTAAAGAGTTTGACCATTTTCATATAAAGTTAAACATGTACTTTCCATATAACCTGGCAATCTCATTCTTAAATATTTTCTGAGAGAAATGAAGTTCTATGTCCATACAAAGACTGTGTGCAGATATTCATAGCAGCATCATTCATAAAAGCCCAAACCTGGAGACAACCAAATGTCCATTAGCTGGTGAGTGGATGAACACATTCTGGTGTATTCATACTGTGAAACACTTTCAGCAATAAACAAAAGACTAAGTTGTTAAGACGCACAGTCACATGGGTGGTTCTCAAAAACAGTATGTGGAGTGAAAAAAATCAACCACAAAAGACTATGTAACACAAAAGGAAAAACTATAGTTACAGAAAGCAGATTAGTTGGGGCCAAAGGATGGAGGAGAGGATTGTCTACAAAGGGTGTGAAGGACCGTTTGGGGGTGATGTGAATGTTCTCTATTTTGATTGTGGCAGAGCTTACACAACTGTAAATAATTATCAAAATTCAACAAGCTGAATACCAAAAATGAATGAATTTTATTCTGTGGAAATTATACCTCAGTAGAGCTATTAACAAATAGTTATTTTTAGAGACATGCTGAAATCTTTACAGATGAAAAGATAGGATGTTTCAAATTTGCTTCAAAATAATTCTGAGTCCAGGACAATAAATAAGAGATATATGGAAGCAAGACTCGTCTTGAGTCGACATGTGTTGAAGCCAGATGATGAGTACATGGAGGTTTCTTATGTTATTTTCATATTTTAAAAAAGGTCTCCACAATAAAAATTTTTTAAACAAAAGCAAAACCAATCACACTGATTAATTATATCTGAATCGTGCTTATTCAGACCCTTTGAGTCTCTCCAGGCAGCCATTGAATCATGCATCTTGAACAAGCAGAAAGGTGAAAGCGTAGCTATATTAATTAGAGTTGTAACAAAAAGACTCTAAACTATGTAGATTGAACAAGAGAGAAGTTGATGTCTTTGTCACTCGTTAACTCTTCCAGAGCTAAGTGGGCAATCTAGGCTGAGGAGGAGAATCTGCTCCATAGGGTCCTTTGGGGGCCCAAGTTCCTTCTATCTTGTTCATTTGCCTCCTCCAGGATGTTACTTTTCATGGTTAAAACTGACACACCAGCACCAATGGGAAAGAAGAAAGAGAGTGAAAGGCAAGAAATACTCTTTTCAAACATTGCTACTACTCACATTCCACTGAGGAGAACTTAATCTTGTACCTGCTTGCAAGAGAGGCTGGGAAGCATAGCCTGTAGGTGGATAACATATTAATTTACTAGACATTTTCAGATAATATACACACTCACACACACACATACATGACCCAGCAATCCCACTACTGGGCATATACCTGAGAAAACCATAATTCAAAAAGAGTCATGTACCAAAATGTTCATTGCAGCTCTATTTACAATAGCCAGGAGATGGAAGCAACCTAAGTGTCCATCATCAGTTGAATGGATAAAAAATACTCTTTAAAAGACACAGTTAAGGAAGCAAAAGAGGCAAGTTACAGACAGAAGAATATTTGCAAAACGTGTATTTGACAAAGCTGGTGTATTAGTGCACACAGCTTTTTGTGCACCGTTTTTTAGGAATACAGGGTAACACCAAGATGAGTATATAAACTGTGATAGAGGAAGCATGGAATTCATGCAGTGGGATAGAGCACGTAAAAGAGGCAAAGAGATTTATTTCTCAGGCAACAGCACTTGGAAATCTCAGGATGACGGTTCTACAGATTAAAAGAGGAAGGAGATTCTAGGTGAGGAGAAGTGGAAGTGGTAGAATTACCTAAGTGTCTGACTGTGGGAAAGACCATGGAGAAGGGACTCAGAGTTTAGCTGGTGAGTTTGGGAGTATCACAAATATAGAAAATTATACAACTGGAAAGTGAAGTGGTTGACTCAAGGTAGAAGTTGGGCAAGGGGAAAAAATAGAACTGTAGTTCCTGACTTGATTCGGCAAAGAACAACATTTACCCAGACAGAGTGGCGTGAATATTTGATACTGATTTAACCAAAAATTGTGATAATACTATAATTTGTAATAATGAGAGAGGAAAGATAGGTAGGAGGAACATAAAAGTTATATAGATCGTCATCTTTTGAATTAGGAAGACAATAGAAAATGTCAAACTTGACATAGCTGGAGAGGCATATCGTTTAGAAATACGGAAGAAAAGGCTAATAGGCCAAGAAGGAGTTGCCTTTATAGAGTGGGGCTGGGTTTTTTTTTTTAACGCACTTGTTCTATTGAATATTTATCTCAGTAAACTGTGTATGCTGTTCTTGGATAAAAGCAAAATTTAATCTCATTGGGAAAGAAATTGTTTGGAGCAGAAAAACTGAAAATCAAAAAGAGAGAAAACACTTCTTTACATCCCATGTTTATAAGAGTGGTAACTGAGGAAAAGCGACACAAGGGATGATCGGGAACAAGTGAAAGGCTGAGCCCCTCGAATCTGCTGGGAGGTAATTTTAGGAATGAGAGTTTCTCCAAAGATTGCCCTCTGAGACCTCACCTTTGAAAAACAGTCCCAATTCTGTGACTCAGTACCGGCTGTTGCGTCAGTATGAATCAGATTCCGGGCATTTTAAGAATAAATGACACTGGTAGAATTTTTTGGCTTGCAAGTCATCTTTTATTAATCTTATGTCCTGAGGATTGTGTGACATAGCTAACAAATGGAGACCAGAGATAGAAACTTTGTAGGAGAGGTGCTTACATACACAGCTTTTTAATGAACTATATATATATTAAAGATTGAAGGTGGAGTCTGTTTTGTTCTCCGCTATGTCTCTTAGAGCATGTTAAAATTACAACACATAATGGTTAAATGGAGATATAATGGGTATCATTCCACCTAATGGAACGAATGAATTGGAAACTGTTGGATTATAAGGAATTTTTGCATTTCTGAGTGAGGTAAACAGCCTGTGTATTCAAATATATCTTATTACCAATTATTGAAGCTGCATCATTCCATAAAATACAGATGTATTGAGTACGGTCTGAAGAAAGTTCAATTTTAAAATCAACATTTCAAATTCTGTCGGTAACCTCTCACCCTGAAACGACATTAGGGGGTTGTATTAATGATCCTCGAATTTTCATCGTTTGTCCATTTTACTATGCTTTTTACCAAACTTGAGGAGAAGCACTGCGGCAAAGAAATGGAAAGAAACAGTACATCTTGACTAAATCAGTTGGAAGCATTAACAGTCCATTGCAACTCAGATAAAAAAGATTTCACTTTGTTTCTGTGAAAATGAGGAGATTAGAAAACGGGAGAAACTGTTCATGAGGATAATTCTTCCTCACTTTAAGAGCTGAAGGCTTTTCTAATGAGGGTCGCTAAGCCCGTTTTGCATCACACAGAATCCAGCGTTGCCACCTGCTTACAGTGAGAGCACACTGAGTAAAAATAACAGAAATGAACGCAAGACGTTACCCCAAAATGGGCCTGCTCGAAGATTAAAGTGGGAAAATAAAAACACATTTTTCCTTTGCAAACATATGGGTAAAGAATGATATTGCTATTATGCTGAACGTCTTCCTAAATCAAATCTGACCAGAGTCCAAAATGTGTCTAAGAGAAGGCCCCAAAATGACTCTTTCTGGGAAAAAAAAATCAGTCTTAATTCCCCTTTGTCATAATTTAACACTTTCCTCTGTTACATTTTTCTTTAGTCAACAATGTAAAAACAAATTTCTTGCAGATCTGAAAACTGTTTTCTTTGTGTGTGTGTGTGTGTGTGTGTGTGTGTGTGTGTGTGTGTATGTGTGTGTATAGGGCAGAAAAACACTGTGGTTTATGTAACTGCAGTCATTCTCTAGATTACCATTTCATGGTACACCACACACCAAAGCAAGCAACCTGTGTCTTTCATGCAAAAGTGTGTGTGGGGAGGAGAGGGCTGGAATAGGGGTGTGGGAAGCCCTCAGCCCCGAATGTAATCAGACAAAGCTAGTGGCTTGGTATTAGGATGTTAGCTTTGTCTAAGTCCGAGCATCTTCAATGAGCCAGCCCTCTCTTCATTCGTCACCCCAGCGCCCCTTTTGTGGAAATCATTTCCCATTGGTATTTCCCAGAGCTTGGAGTCGATAGGTGACTAGCCTCTTTGCTTGTACCATTATTTCCAGCAAGCTTGCTACATCTGCAGTAAATCCTGGAGGATTTGTGGGTGGACTGAGAAAATACAAGTGACAGAATGAGGTGATAAGGCCTGGATTCGGCTGAAACAAAAGCTTTTCCGTTCTGCCCCGATGTGACAGTCACGAGCCTCTGAAGATTTGATTCGATCAAGGTTTTGCCAGCTGTCTCGTGGAGTTGGAGCAAGTTCAAAATGAAGCCCATGAGCATCTCTTTCACTCTCTGCTAAGCTTGCCTCTGGGTACCAGTGATGAAAATCTCTCTCTTTCTTAGCTTTTTTATGTGGTGGTGGTGAACACTGGGTATTCAAGGTGTGTCAGCTGTGCCAGGGAGCTGTCTTAAGTGATAGACCGGGATGAAAAGGCAGACTCTGGCTTTACACAGTAGCCACAGACCATTTTCAGGTGTGGAAGCAAGAAGTGTGGTTTAATCGGAATTTCTCAGCTTGGTTGCAGAGGGGCTACGATGAGCCCTTCAAAGCAGAGTCGTTTTTAAGCAAGATCAAATCCATGGCTGTCATTTCATATAAGTTTTTCTCCTCTGGGGTTTTATTTTTTTTCTTTTATCCAGAAAAGCTTAACTTAGAAGTGGTGTCTGTTTATCAGCGATGGCTCCTCACGTCCATGTGTGTGTGCACATGTGTGTGCATTTCAACGTAAAATGAAGGGAGGCACTGCGGCTTCTGGGGAGCATATTGCACAAGGATCTGCACAGTTGCTGAGATATGTGGTGCTTGGGATTTCAGGATCCCTTGCTAGGACTCTGTATCAGTCAGAATAGTCTGGGTTATGTCTTGATAACAAATACGTCTAAAATTTCAGTGATTTACAACAACAAAGGATGATTTGTTGTCCATGTTCTGTGTTTGCTACAGGCTCAATGTTTGTGTCTCCCCCTCCAACAGATCCATATGTTGAAGCCCTAGTCTCCAAGTGGTGGTATTTGGAGGTGGGCCTTTGGGAGGTAATTAAGTTTAGATGAAGTCATGAGGGTTCCACCCCCATGATGGAATTGGTGACCTTATAAGGGGATGAAGAGACCGCAGTTTCCCCCCCGCCCCCACTCCTCTCTCTCTGCCTCTAATGTGAGGATTCAGCCAGAAAACAGCCATCTGCAAACCAAGAAGAGAGCTCTCACCAGACATCAAATATGCCGTCACCTTGATCTTGGACTTCCCAGCCTCCAGAACTATGAGGAATGAATGTTTATTGTTTAAGCCACACAGTCCCTGGTATTCATTGTAGCAGCCCAAGCTGAGTAAGAGTTGGGCCAGCTGTGCTCTGAGCTGGGACCTTGGTGGATGGAGCAGCCTTTGTCTGGGACATTGCTTGTGTCATGGCAGAGGGAAGTCGGAGAATGGCAAAGCATGCGATGACTCTTAAAATCTCTGTTTACAGAGATATGTGTCTCCTCCGCTCACATTTCCTCAGCCAAATCATGTCGCAGACCTAATTTTTTTTATCAGTGGGGTGGAGAAAGATAAGCATTCCATTGGAAGGAAACAGGACAGCTTGGAGGCACAGTGATACAATCTCCAGGAGCCCTTACTTTCCCTATATGTAAGGGGAGGGGATTTGATGTCTCTGATTCCTTTCCGTGACACCGTGAGGCAGAAGTCCTGCCTCCAGAGACCTGATGGAGATGCTCCAGTGCAGAGAAAGCTCTGGGACCATCACAACATGGCTGAAGAATATATGTCACAGCCCAATAATTGTGGAAAATAGGAAAAAACAATCCACAAAGAACCTAGGAGAAACTGCTTTCAAATATTACACTTCACTTAAATCAGAAATATTTCCCTCCTTCCATGAGAAATAAAAGTCATTTTTAATCCTTTTTTTCTGTGTGATATATAACACTTGTAGATAAGATCTGGAAAGATGAATGTACGGCTTAGTTACTATAGAGAGAACACATATACAACCACCATCCAGTTCTAAAACAAGAACATTGCTGGTATTCCAGAAGCCCCAAGGGGCCTCTTCCCAATAACATCTCCCGTCGCTCATTTTTTCTTAGATAATTGGTAAAGCCTTTCTTAGAGTTTCCTGCAAACAGATTCTAAGATGGAAAGTTACAGGCAGAAGTTTACTGGGGATATTCTTGGGATATACACCTGTAGGAAAGTCGGGAAGGCAAGATGAGTAGAGAGAGAAGCTGGTCCACAGTGTGGTTGCCCCAGAGACAGTGGCCAATCCCACAGGGGTCTCTGAGATGGGTTAGCCCTTCAGAGTTGTCCTGAATTGAGGCAAGGTGGGAGTGGGCTTTCATAGTCCCACATGGGCCAGTTATTGGACACAGACCAGCCCCAGGGGAGGGCAGGTGACCTTGGGAGTACAGTTCTCTGTGGCCAAGGGTAATGCCGGTGAGGGACTGGCTATGAGCCACCACCAGAGAATATCCGCAGCAGCTGAGAATGGCGCCAGGTCCTGAAGAGGGGCTCCTTGAGCACCACGCCATCCACGACACTAGCTGTTACGGTCATTACTTCCTTTACATGCTTTTAAGTTTTAACATTCAGGTATGTCACACGCATTTTTAAAGTATCTGGCTTGTTTCACTCCACATGATATTTTTAAGATTCAACATTGTTGCCTGTGATTGTGATTCATTTTCACGACAGCGTCGTACCTATTCTATTGTACCCCAATGTATTCACCCATTCTACTGCAGAGACACATTTGGGCTGTCCCCCGCCTTTGGCTCTATACATAATGCTGCTGCAGATATCCCCATAAATGGCTCCTGGTGCACATTATTTTTTTATTAAAGTATAATTGATTTATAATATTGTGTTAGTTTTAGGGATATAGCAAAGTGATTCAGTTGTGTATTTTTTCATTATTTTCCACGGTAGGTTATTACAAGATATTGAATGTAATTCCCTGTGCCATATAGTAACTCCTTGTTGCTTATCTATTTTATGTGTAGTTGTTTTTGTCTATTAATCCCACACTCTTAATTTGTCCCTCTCTCTCCCCTTCAGTAACCATAAGTTTGTTTTCTATGTCTGTGAGTGTCATGTGGGCAGACAACCAAGGAGTGGCATTGCTGGGGTATGAGCTCTACATACTTTCAATTTTCCGAGGCAGTGCCAAACAGCTTACTTTCTCACCAACAGCATTTGTGTTCCCATAGTTCTACATCCTCATCAACACTTAGTATTTTTGTTGTTTCTTTTTAATGTAGCCATCTGGTGGGTATCCAGCCATGTCTCATCATGGTTTTATTTTCCACTTCCTTGATAACTAGAACCTCTTCATATATATTTTTTAATCCACTTAGATCTCCTCATTTGTGACGAGTCTGTTTTTGTCCATTTTTCTCTTGAGTTCTCTTTTTCCTACTGAATTAAATAAGATCTTTATATATTTTAGATGTATACAAATTAGCTAAATATTGCAAAGTTTTTTCTACTTTATGGATATATTTTCACCCTCTTAAAGTTGTCTCAGAAGTTTTTAATTTTAAAGTAATCAAAATATATTAATTATTTCTTCTGGCTAATGCTTTTTCTGGTATCTTATGAAATGTGTTGACCGTAAGCTTGCATAAGTAGCATAGATTCAGATACCTTGTGAAATATACTGTCTTCATTCAGTTCTGTAATGAGAAGGTATTTTGTGCTATTCTTTCCTTAAAAAAATGCATTTTGAGTATCTGGAGAGAGAAATGATTTTCTTTTCAAACAGATCAATTTACTTTCATTTTAAGTTCAGATTCTTTTAGTTTTGACCATTGAATCCACAGGGAAATGGTGCTAGTTATTTAAACAGAAAAGAGAAATCAACCTGCAAGGATGTGCAAATGACATTCAAATACAGTTAAGTTTTTGAAGTTGGAATCTCTTTTCAGAGACATAATCATTGGACTAGTTAAAAGGGAAAAAAACATTAACTCAGCAGGAGGCAGCAAAGAAAATCTGTTAGGTACAAGCTGGAAAAATGAACAGATCCAAAAGGATTTAGATGAGTTCATGGATTGATGGTTTTAATAATGGGATTATTTAAGGAAGTTGAGAGTTTTAGGGTCTATCCATCACCTTTCAAGAGCTATGTCACTCAGGGCAGTGACTCCCAGCAGTTCCTTAGAGCCATCTCATCAGACATTAGTGAGGCCATTTGACCCTAGCGTATTCCAAATTGCTAATTCCCCTTTCCTCTATGCATCTCCCAGGGCCAAGAATGCAGGCATGAATTTAAGATGGTGGAGGCTGAAGCTGTGCCTTCAAGTTGGAGTTGTGTATCTGGCTGGTTCTGCCAGCTGAAGGAGTGATTCTGTTATCATTGATGCTGTAGCTTCTAGGAGGAAGGTGAGCTTGGTCCTGAGGCTGGGCTTTTTCTCCAATTATATCTTTTCTACCAAAAGTAAGTCTCTGCTCGCCCCCTCCACCCCTTTGCCATCCTCTGGCCTAAAAAATTGGGTGCTCATCTTTCCTAGGGATACATCTCAATTTTCAGGAGACATTTTGTTACTCTTATCAGTGCTAATAAGAGGAAGGTCAAGAGTCAGGGATATCAAGCAACCATGCCCCCCCTTTTGTCACTATCTAGTACTGCTTAACATGGGAATTTCCAAGCTGTTGTGTTTGGGAAACTCAGCCTGTCACTGTGCTGCAGTATTGTTATTGGTGATTTCTCACTTCTGTGTCCTTGTCCCAAGTAGGGGTTCCATCTGAAAAGTTAAAGTTCCATTCCAGTTTCAGGAAAGGGCATTAGCAAACTATGGCTTCCAATTAATTAACCTGAGAGGAAGTCCTTTTTAAAGTCATTATGAGCTTTAACTGCTCGTCTCTACAAGTTTTGATAAGGTTAACCTGCTTGGCTTCAATCACAGCTAGAAATCAACTTTTTCTTAGTAGCCTTTACAGGGGCCCAGTAAATCCTGCTTTTCACTGCCTACGTTCTGAACCAAATTGAGAAAGTAAAGCAGTTGAAAACTAAAAGAACTATAGTAAAAATCCTGTAATAACATGCCCTGTGATGATGCAGGATTAGAGGCTGAGGCAATTCTCTGTCCAGCCTCCTTTCTCAAGTTGCAGGGGGAGAGGGACTGTGCAGGCAAGGGCAAAGCCAGGTGAGGAGACTTCCGGAAACCTCATTTTGAGAAAGGGGGAGGTGAAGGGTGGGTCTCCATATCACCAGTATTCTCCTGGCCCAATATCCCTGAGTCAGGGTGAAAAAACAGGTGCTGAATATCTGGGAGAGCCTGGAGTTGCTGCCACCACCCTGGAACACCCAGCCAGTCGCAAAATCTTGACTCAGTCATCCTCAGTGGGATGGTGCCAGGATAGGTTTAGATCACACACTGGAACAGCGGGACTGCTGGCCAGCCACCTGCTCAGGCTCACCTGGTTATTCCATCGATCTCATAATAGCTGATTGCATATCCTATGACAGAATTGTTTGGTCCCCACTTACTATGTTAGGGCAGGGTCCTTACCACCAGTCCTTTATTACCAATGATGCCATGTTGAAGGAAGTAGTTTAGTTTGAGACAACTAAGCCTGCTGGCTGAACCCTAGAAGTAGACAGATTTATCTCCCAGATACAAGCAATGCTTCCCAACTAGAACCAGGGAAAGGACAACCAGAGTAAGACTTATGGCATGGATGAACAAAGAACTTCCTGTGGACAGCCCTCTTGGAAAAAGAAAAATGGAAGAGCTGAGTGCAACATAGGCACTTTATTCTTCCCAGATGTTCCAGTTCAACTCAGCTGTTGAAACCCATGGGTCTTCTCTTGACCAGACATAGGCTAAGTGCCCTCTAGGTATTTTCAGGATGCATGATCTCAAATCCTTTGTCTCACTACACTTAAAACATCTTGGAAAGAAGCAATACTTATAGGGACAGATCTGAAAAATGAGTAGGCCATACGTTTCTCCAGGTCATTGGCTCTCAAAAGGATTTTGTTCATTTGTTTAAAAACTCTTTAGTAAAAATCTTTTCTTTTTTTTTTTGAAAGTGGAGATCCAAGCAGAGACTCTAACTGAAGTAGGACTGGGGGAACACAGATACCTCACTTGTCTCTGATTCTTGGAAGCCTCAGAGAGGGCTCCAAGGTTCACTGAGACCCTCCCAGGGCTCTACAGGAAATTGTTACTCTAGAGAAACAGAAAAATTTTCCTGGATTAATCCAAGGCTACAGAAATCTAGATTTCCAGACTCTGTGGTTTTAGACCCTGGTAGGGTTACTTTTACTAAATTATATTTGGTTGTACTGTCTTTAGCTTACACTAACAGAGGTTATGAAAAATCAAACAGGCATACATAACTCATTTTATTTATTGTGAGAATATAATTGAGGGTGTTGTTTACCACATCAGATAGTGTCCTCTTTATAAAAGTTCATGGGAGAAATTTCATTTAGGTTCTTATTTCTAGGAATAGTTGTCCTTTTTCTAAGCATCTGGCTTATTTTAATCAATAGACACTATGAACCTTGAAAAGAAGTATCATAATCCATTCTGGCTGCTGTAACACAGCACCATAGACTGGGTGGCTTATAAACAACAGAAATTTATTTCTCATAGTTCTGTTCTGGAGGCTGGGAAGTCTATGATCAAGGTACTGGAAGATTCAGTGTCTAGTGAGAGCTCACTTCCTCATTCATAGATGGCTATTTTCTTGTGTCCTCATAGGAAGAAAAGGTAAGGGAACTCTCTGGGGCATCTTTTAATTTTATAAGGGCACTAGTCCCATTCATGAGGGCTTCACCCTCAAGACCTGATCACCTTCCGAAGGCCCCACCTCCAAATACTATCACATTGGAGAATAGGATTTCAACATATGAATTTGGGGGTGGGGGATATAAACATTTAGTCTGTAGCAACAGCTGTTCATATTTCTCTCTTTGTACTGGCTGCTGAAAAGTTTAGACCAAATCAGTAACCTTACCTGAAGCAAGTGATACATTTCATGCATTAACCCCAACCTTGTCTTTATGTTATGTTTCTTACTCTATCCTTTGATCTGTGTATTAATTAGGAGTCTATTTTGGCAAGGGACAGAAAACCCCAACTCAGCCTATCTGGAGCTGAAGATGAGATTGATCCCACTCAAGACACATGGATGAGAGGGACTGATTTCCAAAGGAAATTCAAGATAGTCTTAGCAAAAGAAAAGAAATAGAGGCACCAAGCCGTATGCCAGGAATTTAACATCTCTCATGGTAGCAAAATGGCTGCTGTGGTTCCAAACCTCACATCAGATCACCACTAAATTAAGTGAATGAAAGGAAAATTCTCACTCCCCCAAACTCTGAGAAATGTCTCCTTTTTTCTCACTTGATCTATTTGGGTTAAGTGCCTATCCCTGAACAAATTCAGTGGGAACACTGCTTGTCTTAAGCCACCCTTCACCAATGAACTTAATGCTAGGTTAGAACTGACTAGAATTAGTTCTGTTGACCTCACCATTCCTGCTCAACCCTTCTCATACCATTTTCTGCAGAGTTTACCTATTTCATATCTGTTTCTTTGCAGCTTTGCCCTAAACTAGGATGGGTCAGTCAGATAACTAATACCTGCTCAGCTGGTAACTTCCAGATAACATAATGCCTTAACCTCATTTACAAGTCTCTTAAAGACCCATAAACACAGGGGCCCTGGCTTACTTTTTATTTAAAAACATAAAATGGAAGCAAGAACAAGGCTAATAAAAGCACACATAGTATTGAGTCCCACTACTTGCTATTGGTGAGAAGTCTGGCTTTTGCTTTTAAAGCAGCCCAGAAAAGAGAGAAAACAGATCAGTTGTAATTCTGAGCATCCATGAGATTGAAACAGAATAGCAGGAGAGAAACACTACTATTATTAACAACCATTGGAAGAGTGTGTTGGGGAATGTAATAAACACGCTCAGCAGCATCCTTACGATTGACATGGTGACCAAATGAGAAGGATCCTTCTCCATAGGGAAGCTCAGTCAAGCTTATGGCATTTCCCAAATCCACGTTAGCATTTTTCTAAATGTATCTTAACTCTTCTACACACCTGTGGGTTGTGGGGGCAGAGGTACAGATATGATGGTTTAGCGTCATGGAAGGGTAAATGGATTGATGCATATCTTTCACGCAATCTTCATAAATGTTATTTCCAATGAGTTTTTGAAGTGTGTCGTGCAGCTCCAGGGTTAGGCAGTACCTGGTAGAGAGTAGAGTTTCTTGGGTGAATAAAGAAAACAATGTTAAATCTACAAACAATAAATGCTGGAGAGGGTGTGGAGAAAAGGGAACCCTCTTGCACTGTTGGTGGGAATGTAAATTGATACAGCCACTATGGAGAACAGTATGGAGGTTCCTTAAAAAACTAAACGTAGAACTACTATACGACCCAGCAATCCCACTACTGGGCATATACCCTGAGAAAACCGTAATTCAAAAAGAGTCATGTACCACAGTGTTCATTGCAGCACTATTTACAATAGCCAGGTCATGGAAGCAACCTAAGTGTCCATCGACGGATGAATGGATAAAGAAGATGTGGCACATATATACAATGGAATATTACTCGGCCATAAAAAGAAATGAAATTGAGTTATTTGTAGTAAGATGGATGGACCCTGAGTCTGTCATACAGAGTGAAGTAAGTCAGAAAGAGAAAAACAAATACCGTATGCTAACACATATATATGGAATCTAAAAAAAAAAAGTTTCTGATGAACCTAGGGACAGGACAGGAATAAAGATGCAGATGTAGAGAATGGACTTGAGGACATGGGGTGGGAGAAGGGTAAGCTGGGACAAAGTGAGAGAGTGGCATGGACATATATACACTACCAAATGTACAACAGATAGCTAGTGGGAAGCAGCTGCCTAGCACAGGGAGATCAGCTCCGTGCTTTGTGACCACCTAGAGGGGTGGGATAGGGAGTGTGGGAGGGAGATGCAAGAGGGAGGGGATATGGGGATATATGTATACATATAGCTGATGCACTTTGTTATACAGCAGAAACTAACACAACACTGTAAAGCAATTATACTCCAATAAAGATGTTAAAAAAAGAAAGAAAGAAAACCATGGTGGTGCTCTCATGATTTATGTAGGACTAACCTTGCTGGCCCCATGAGGACTGATGTCTGCCAGTGGATTAACCCCTCCTTTCCAATCTACACGGGCCACTGGTGTTTCCAGCTGAAAACAACTACAGCAGCATTGCCAGGGCTTCCTCTACCTCTGTCTTTCTTCTTTACGGAGAGTGATGTGTTGCCCATTCAAGGATTTGGAAAATCTTTGCTCCCAAATTCTACTTACAGGATGCTGGTGCTTTTAGGCTGCCTCTTGTCTTTTCAATTTCCTATCCACCATTAAAGAGATAATGCCTCCTAATCCAATCTCAGCTCCCTGTAGTTTTTAATTGGTTGGGGCAAACAGTGAGAAGCAATTAGTCACTTTATTTAAAATTCGAGTCCTGAGCTGTACTCACAGGGGATTCTGAATCAGTTTCACAGGAGGTAGGAGTCCTGGAATCTGCATTTAAATAAGCAAGCAGGGTTCAAATCTTGCTCCAAACTCTATTTTTGCTAATGAAGTCAACTCCCTTTCAGATTTTAATACCCTACAATAAAACCATAGTTTGAGTGAGTGTTTCTCAATCTTTGGTTCACTATTACCCTTTCAAGGAGCTTTTTAGGTATTTTTTTTTGCTACTCACCACCCACCTTCTCCTGCCCCCCCCATCATAAAACTTTAATACCACAAACAGAGCATAAATATGTTTATATACTGTGGCCCTTTGAAGGGCTACAAACTGTTGTAGTATTTAAGTGTTTTTGTTCCCCCCACCCAATAAATTTTCAACCCCTTTGGGGGAAATGTTGGCCTGATTGGGAATTCATGGTTCAAATCAAAGGTTTTGGAAGCTCAAAGCCATCCATCCTCTGTCCAGTGGGCACTGGAACTCAACATGTTCCCAACTCACTTCATCTCCCCTCCCCCACCTCCAGACCCCCTCCCCTCCCCCTTCCTGAGGGTCTTCTGTTGGTCAACAGCACGGCCACCAGTCTAAACCAGAAATCTGGGGATTATTCCAGCCTCTCCCCTTTCCTGATCCTGCTAAGTTTACCTGCCAGACACTTGACAAACGTGAATCTTCCTTCGTGACTCAACCACCAAATCCCTCATTCTGAATATCATTCTTTCTTCCCTGAATGGTTGCAATAGTCCGTGAACCAGTCTCCCATCTCCAGTCTTCAAATCCATCCACATGAAGATCTAACATAATTCAGATCTGACCCCCTCACACCCCTGCTTTAACCTTTCAGTGGCTCCCTGATGCCCTTGAGATGAGGTACAGATGCTCTGAAATGATGGCTAGACCCTCCAACGTTTGGTCCCCTGTCCTGTTTCTCCACTCCATCCTTTTTCTGTCCTCATATTTTATGCTCCAGTTCTACTATACCGCTAATCCCACTACTGTATGCGTCCTTGCTTCTCTTTATGTGATTCCTTCTTCCTGGAATTCCTTACGCACTCATTGTTAACTGGTTTATTCCTCCATAGCCTTTAAAACTCTGCCCAGTTTTCATCTCCTCGAAGCCATTCCTGAGAGCCCAGATTGCGCCAAAGGCTCCTCCCCAGTAGTTCCAAACCACTCTGGGTTTCTTTTCATGGCATTGCTTTGAAAACATGTCTGTCTCCCATTAAATCCCAAAACTGTGGATGGCACCAAGCACCTCTTTTTATCTTTCTATCTCCCGAAGCTAGCAGTGTGCTTGGCGCATGACAGATGTTCAATAAAGTAATTGTTGAAGTAAACCGAACTACACTTCCCAAGGTTGGGGATACTAATTAATATTAAAATGGACAAAACAGCAGGTGCCCAGGAAGTAAATAGAAAGAAAGCACAGGCTTTGATCATCCACCAATGGGATAATTTCTTCTAAATAATTCAGTTTGAACTAGAGTTGTTGCTGAAAAATGCCAGAACAACTGGTCAGTTCATTGGAAAAGTCAGCCAGTTGGCATCATGGAAACCAAAACATTCAACCAGTGATTTCACTAGACTTGTGACTTTTCAGCAGGTGTCCAGGAAGCCTGTGATGGAATAAGTTTCTGATCACGCTATTGATTTCGATTTTATCCCCCTTCCCTACCTACTCACACACCCGACAACATATGCTGGAGTTTGGGCACCCGTGTGGAAATATAAACATTTAAAAACATTCATTTCCCAAAACTGGCTGGAAAATTGCCTAAACCGTGCTCCATATGAAAAGGCAAGTTTAACCAAGTTGCTCTAAAGCACTAGCCCCTTTCAGGTTTTGGACACGTGGCCTCCCTGGCTGAATGGACAGAAAGTCTGAATGTGTAAGAGCAGCTAAAAACAACCACCCAAACAAGACAGCCATTCTCACTCCCCTCAGACCACCGCTCAGAGAGGCTGCTCTCCGACGGGTGCTACATGCTAAATAACTCCTATTCTTAGTTCACGGTGACTTGGTGGCCCAAGCCAGGTGAAAAGACAATTGACCCAAACAGCCCAATGGAGCTCAAAGCTTCACTAACGAGGTGAATCTTTTCTAATCGCAGTCAGCATTGTCGAGGACTAAGTGCCACTTTCTAAAAATATGTCCTCAACATAGAAGAAAAATTATTAAAAGAAGGCGGTGGTGGGCAGCAAGAGAGTCCTTTAATGGACTGTTTCATACTTGTGTTGTGTTGTATGCTTTCTTGCAGGCGACCTTTTGGCAGATACAACATCTTCAGCCAGGAGAAGTTGGCTGAGTACAAAAGGGCTTTTGAAGCAATGAGTGTAAATTCAGGCTCCGTTTCTTTCTTCCTTCCTTCCTTCCTTCGCCCTCTCTCTTCTCCTGTGCCTGGAGACCACTAAGCAGAAATAATAAGCTCCGTTGCTCGCAGGCCACGTCCCGTGGATTACTCAAAACATCAAATGTAACTTTAGAATGGAGGCACGCTTTATTCTTCTCTGCAAAAGTTTCCCTATCCATTCTTTATTTACATATCGTGGTGAGGCTAAGTGATGTCCAGCCAGTCAGAAAACACACACACGCACACGCACACACACACACACAGAGGAGGCCATCAAATAAATTAAAAGGGACGGGGATGACTAATACAGTACTCTTGGAATCCCCAATTTGATTAGTCTAATCCACAAAAGCAGCACCGGAGAAAGAGGGGAGGCGAACTGCTCTTTAATCACCTGTACAATTAAATTATGGTGATGAATTCAACTATTTTGGGCTTCTTAAAGCAGTCTTATTATCTGATTGCTTGTACAGGAAAGTCAGTGTTTCAGCCAGGTTTCTGAGTGTGTCCCTGGAAGGCTCACGGTGGCAGTTCTGTGCCTTGAAAGCTGTTTCTTTCTCCCTTTTAGAATTGCTTTTCTGTTTCTCAAGCTTTGTCTGCAAAAATTATTCAGATAGTTTTAACTCCTTTGGGGTCCTTACCTTTCTTCAGTACTTTGGAAGCCTGGAGTCAGAAAGGATAATATAGGGAAAAGGGATTGTTTTTCCCTTTGGTGGTTGTAGATAGATGCTCTGGGGTGACTTTTGGTCAAAGGTCCAAAGGTGCTTTAGATTGTGGAGAGCATCCTGCTTCTTTCTTTATGGAGGCACATTTTGCCTCAAGAATTGAGGCATCTCACCAAACATCAGGGGGCACATTGTATCAGAAGCTGAGATGGTGTGGTTGGTTTTCTAGGGACCAGGCCACCATATTTGTTTCCTTTCTGGGAGTCGCCATTCTATTATGAAGCAGTGTGTGAATGTCCATCTTCCACTTGCCTTTGCTTAAAAGTTACAGTTCAGGCAGGTACTGTCCCAATAGAGGTTTACACTATACAGTTCAGGGCACATTCCCATAAACTGTTGAACGATGAACTAAGACAAAACAAGGGGCAAAGGCGGGGAGAATTTTTGTACCGCTGGTTTCAAGCACAGCTTCCACTGGACCTCAGCCGCTATTAAAAATTAGGCCTGTCTGTTTCCACATCACGAGTAAGTGATGAATAGTGTTTATTCACAGCGACATCATTTTCCAGTGCAAATGGTGGCGGTGTCTTATTGAGCCCTGAGAGAGTTACATAGAATATTCTCATGTGGTTACCAGATTGGACTTTGTTTCAGGGAAGTGTGGCTTGGAGGTTAAGAGCACAGATTCTGAAGCCAGAGAGCCTGGCTTCAAATCCTGATTCTGCCATTACTGGCTTCAGGATCTTAGGCTGTGCTTCAGTCTCCTCATTGCAGAATAAGGATGATCATCGTACCACAGAAAGCTGTTATAAGAGTTCAGTGACACATGTAAAGTGACACAACAGGTCCAGAGTTGTGAACTGGGGCCTTATGACTTACTGAGAATTGACTGGACGCCAGACGCTCTGCTAAACCTTTATGGCCATTATTATCTCACTTATACAACAACCTAAAATGTAGTTGTTATTTTCTCTCTTTTGAAGATGAGAAACTGAGGCTTGGTGAGACTAAGCAACATCCCCAAGGTCATAGGGATAAAAAGGAGTATATCACGGAATTAAGTCTATGAACCTGGGTAGTCTGACTTTAAAACATGTACGCTTAGCCACTTCTCATACAATGTATATTCGAAAATATATTCCTGGTCTCCAAGAGTGTTATCAACCAGGAGGGGAGAAAACAGTGAAACTATCAGCCAGTATTTCCAAGAGGTGTTATTGAATGAATGAGCTAGGGGGAAATATGACATGACAGGGAGGAAGAGAAGAAAGGGACACGCCACAGTGGTTGATGGAGGCTGCAGGACATCAGGCATCTGGCGCGTGGAGTGGTTGAGTTAAGTGGTCTCAGATCAGTGCCCGGCGTGCTGATCTAAGGTGGCCATGTGCTAACTGTAGTTATCCTGGCTACTTTATCCTGCCTGGAGTCTCAGCGTGTACTTATTAACTGTCTGACTTAATCATCTACTTGGCTTGGGTCATGGTATCCAGTCACCTTGTCAGGGATCAGCATTGAAAAGATATTCCAGGGCAGAGTCAACTGATAATAAACACTGGCCTCTTTCTCATGATCATACATTCAATGAAACCTCAAGAGTTGTGCAATTATCCATTAGATTTATCACCATTCTGATGATCCATGTGAGGAGACTGAAACTGGAGCAGAAGTAGGAATGATTCCATTTTTTTCCTGTCAGATTCTAAAACTCAGTGGATCCTTGAACTTTGCCCCACTCTCTTTGGCAGTTCAGGTTGCATAAATGCCCAGAGCTTTATTCTCACTGAGGTGAAGATGGGCACCCAATTTCTAGGACATGTGTATTTCGAAACTTCTAGCTCACCAAAACTTCTTGGCCAGGATGCGCTTTTGCAATATTGAACTGTCTTTTCATTGTGCTTTATTAGATGTGATGTTGAGTAGTGAGCTTGCACATAAATGGACTTTATCTTTACATTTTCTTGTAATTTGGGATCAGGGTGACTTTGAGTTTTGCCCCACCAGTTTTAGAAAAACCAAGGAGACCACAGATAGACCATGTATAGAGATTATATTGTTAAGGAAAAATTATTCATGACGCTTGTTAAGAGACTGATACAGAAGACTTTATTGAAGGGGAGCTACTTACTATAATGAAGTTTTGTGTTAGGGGAGAGAGATTGGGTTTAACTCCAAATACAACAAGGAAAATTTATAGCCAAGGAGCTGGGGTACGGGAAGAGCCAGTGGATGGAAAATTACTAAGAGGAAACATCAAGGATAAGGGAGGATTCTGGTGAAACTGACCTAACAAGATGCTTGCTGAAGACAGGACAGGGTGATCGGACACTCCGCCTGAGGGATGGTGGAGGCTAAGGAACTCGATCAGATATTAAAGGTAATCAGACATCAGGGGTGGAGATTCTGGTAAAACGGACTTAGCAGGATCCTTGTTAGACCTGGAGTCTACAAGGGGCGGCATTGTTTCAAGGCTGGACATGGACAGTGAAAATCTGGAGAGCCAGCCTCTAGTCTGGATTCATAATCTCGATGTGTGGCAAGTGGACGCAACACCTTGCCTTCCACGTTTGCAAACGCACATAGAATGTTCCTCTTTCCTCAAATCCATCTTCTCTTTTCACTCTCTTCCCGAATTTGTGAATAGTTAGAATAGCACAAAAAGAGTGAAAAGAGGGAATCCTTAGGGAGTTCCTGCAGTGAACCAAACAGGTAGAACATGGTGAGAGAAAATTGAGCAGGAAACCAATGTGCCGGAGGAGCCAACAGTAGTCAGAAGGCCGAAGAAGTGAGGAGACAGTGGTGCCCACCTCTGACTGCCTTCTCTTGGCACAGAAAAAGGGCTTCAAAGAGGGAAGGGAACACCGATTTAATGGACCATAGGGAAGAAAAAAAAAAATCACAAGGAATGAAAATCTAATGAAACTTACAAGGGGTCTTTGGTTGCTTTCCCCATAAAGGTCTAAAGTACAAGGGAAAGGCAAACATTGTCTTGTCATGGCACGAGGCAATCAAATCTGCATTTAAAAACTGGCGATGTCTGCCCTCAGAAGGTCCTCAAGCCAAGGCTTTTAAATTCCCGAGCTACTACCAGAAATCATGATTTAGTAAGTCCAGAATGGGAGGCAGATTTTCTTTAACACTTGACGGTGTCCATGGACTGTATTGAGGGAGGCACTCTCTATGCAAAATTTCCGAGGAGAGAGTTGGGAGACCAGCATTTCAGGTCTTTTACTGGTTTTCCATGTGAGATCAGACTCATCACTTTGCTCTGTGCCTCTGTTTCCTCATTTACAAAATGAGGGTGTTAAACTCAATAATTCCTGATCGATTATATTTCATGATTTTACATATAGGGCATATAAATTCCAGTAAAAGTACAAAAATACTGACATGTGGATTTAAAAAAATGCTCTCACAGCTCTGGGCAGATCATTAAACTAGTTAGTACCTTAGGATCCATCTGTAATTGAGGAACGTAGACTGGATTATCTTTAACAGCCATGGTGGTGCTAATTTCCCCAAAGGACCATTTTGTTCCTGGAGAGAAGAGGACACACACTTCAAAGCCTTTTTGGGGGGGGAACTGTCTCTGGATGCCAATTATTGGGCAATACAAACAAAAACACCCGTAGAGGTTATGTGGTGAGAACTTTAATTATTAACTCACAGGGTATGGGTTCAAGAGATGCATTTGATGAAGTTCAGATTCTAGGCACAAAGGAGGCTGATGTAAGCTTTAGAATTGGGTTATTACACCGTGTTCTTTTTTTGGATAAAATTCCAGGAAAAAAAAACCCAAACACAAAAACTGTTGGAAAGATTTTATAAGGATATCCTTGAAACAGGCCAATAAATCTAGGTATGGTTTATTAGGAAATAAAGTGGTGTTGGCATAAGACTTTGTGAATTTGCTGCATGACACTGCAGTGAAGTATCTCACCCAAACTTATGGCTTAGGGACTGTGAAACTTTAGGCAAGTCTGTTGCTTCTCAGAGCCTCTGTTTCCTCATCCATAAATAAAGGGGGAATGTCATATACCACATATAAGGTTGTGAGGAATAAATGAGTTATGCTTGCAGATAGAAAAGTTAAGCGGACAAAAGAGAACTGAGAGCTCTGTAAAATGTAACTGTTACTGTCATCACTATTGCCCTTAACTACGGGTCACTCATCTTTGGCTCATTCTGTCAACTTCCTGACACCGTCTTGTCATTTAAGGACTTCACCACTTATTCATGAGCCAGATTTCCTCCGCTCCATTACTTCCACCCAATCACCTTCCCAGACCCCCTACCTCCCCTCATTCACATCACTCTCTTCTCTTTTTCCTGCAGTCACAGACTGGGACATCCTTGAAGGTAAGAGATCTACTTATTCATGAATTTCAGTAGCCTCCTTCCTGTCTAAAATTTGGGAAATGAATAAAGGAAGGAAAGAATGATGCCCATTCTTAGAAAGAGACTGGACTTGATCGTCACCTTTGGACTTTCCATTCTGCCCTATCTTGTGCCCCTACATGATAATTCATTCTGGTCACCCAGACAAGCACTTTCCTTATTTCACCATCCTGTCGTGCTCAACTGGTCTTTTGCGTTTCCTCCCTGAATTTTCCCCACCACCTTACCCTTTCTGTGTCCCTCCCACTGGGCCTCATTTATCATCCGAGGCCCACCAACTAACTCACCTGCAGTCAGGTGCATTCCCCGGTCCCAAGATACCGAGGACAGGGAAGAGAAAGGGGAGCCCTGCCTCTTCCCAACCCGAGCAACCGGCAGGTCCCAAGGCTTAATCTTTGATTTTTTGCTCCTCTCTCCTTTCAGTCTCCCAGTCTGAAATCTTATTAAACCCCAGGCTTCAATACCATTGCTTCTCTAATAACTTTTGAACTTCCCTCTCTAGCACTTATTTCTAGTTCCCAGTTCCTCAATTTCTTCCAAGTACTCTTCTCTCAGCGACTCAGGCTCAAAATCTCTTGGACTGTTCCTTTACCTTTGGCTTCTTAGAGCCTCTCAAAGGGATTATAAAATATGGGGTTTACAGATAAAAATTACTCTACATAAAATAGATGAGCAACAAGGACTTACTGGTGGAAAAGAGAAGAGGACAGAGAGATGGCAGGAGGCACCTTGTTGAGAACAATGATACGTCTCAGATTCTGCGGAGATTTTTTTTTTTTTGCGGTACGCGGACCTCTCACCGTTGTGTCCTCTCCCGTTGCGGAGCACAGGCTCCAGACGCGCAGTCTCAGCGGCCACGGCTCACGGGCGCAGCCGCTCCGCGGCATGTGGGATCTTCCCGGACCGGGGCACGAACCCGTGTCCCCTGCATCGGCAGGCAGACTCTCAACCACTGAACCACCAGGGAAGCCCCTATAGAGATTTTTGAGCAAGGCTATGGCATGATTTGACTTCCACCTTTTTTTTTTTTTAACATCTTTATTGGAGTATAATTGCTTTACAATGGTGTGTTAGTTTCTGCTTTATAATAAAGTGAATCAGCTATACATATACATATATCCCCATATCTCCTCCCTCTGGCGTCTCCCTCCCACCCTCCCTATCCCACCCCTCTAGGTGATCACAAAGCACCGAGCTGATCTCCCTGTGCTATGCGGCTGCTTCCCACTAGCTATCTGTTTTACATTTGGTAGCATATATATGTCCATGCCACTCTCTCACTTCGTTGCAGCTTAAGCTTCCCCCTCCCCGTGTCCTCAAGTCCATTCTCTACGTCTGTGTCTTTATTCCTGTCCTGAAGTGCATAGGAATGCAAGAGATTTCTGTGCATTAATTTTATATCCTGCTACTTTACCAAATTCATTAATTAGCTTGACTAGCTTTCTGGTAGCATCTTTAGGATTCTCTATGTATAGTATCATGTCATCAGCAAACAGTGACAGCTTTACTTCTTTTCCAATTCAGATTTCTTTTATTTCTTTTTTTTTCTGATTGCTGTGGCTAGAACTTCCAAAACTATGTTCAATAATAGTGGTGAGAGTGGACAACCTTGTCTTGCTCCTGATCTTAGAGGAAATGGTTTCAGTTTTTCACCCTTGAGAGCAATGTTCGCTGTGGGTTTGTCATATATGGCCTTTATTGTGTTGAGGTAAGTTCCCTCTATGCCTACTTTTGGGAGAGTTTGTATCATAAATGGGTGTTGAATTTTGTGGAAAGCTTTCTCTGCATCTATTGAGATGATCATATGGTTTCTCTCCTTCAGTTTGTTAATATGTTTTATCACATTGATTGATTTGCGTATATTGAAGAATCCTTGCGTTCCTGGGATTAACCCCACTTGATCATGTTGTATGATCCTTTAATGTGCTGTTGGATTCTGTTTGCTAGTATTTTGTTGAGGATTTTTGTATCTATGTTCATCACTGATATTTGCCTGTAGTTTTCTTTCTTTGTGACATCTTTGTCTGGTTTTGGTATCAGGGTGATGGTGGCCTCATAGAATGAGTTTGAGAGTGTTCCTCCCTCTGCTATATTTTGGAAGAGTTTTATTAGCTCTTCTTTAAATGTTTGACAGAATTTGCCTGTGAAGCCATCTGGTCCTGGGCTTTTGTTTTCTGGAAGATTTTTAATCACAGTCTCAATTTCAGTGCTTGTGATTGGTCTGTTCATATTTTCTATTTCTTCCTGATTCAGTCTTGGCAGGCTCTGCATTTCTAAGAATTTGTCCATTTCTTCCAGGTTGTCCATTTTATTGGCATAGAATTGCTTGTAGTAATCTCTCATAATCCTTTGTATTTCTGCAGTGTCAGTTGTTACTTCTCCTTTTTCACTTCTGATTCTATTGATTTGAGTCTTCTCCCTTTTTTTCTTGATGAGACTGGCTAATGGTTTATCAATTTTGTTTATCTTCTCAAAGAATCAGCTTTTAGTTTTATTGATCTTTGCTACTGTTTCCTTCATTTCTTTTTCATTCATTTCTGATCTGATCTTTATGATATCTTTTCTTCTGCTATCTTTGGGGTTTTTTTGTTCGTCTTTTTATAGTTGCTTTAGGTATAAGGTTAGGTTGTTTATTTGAGATGTTTCTTGTTTCTTGAGGCAGGCTTGTATTGCTATAAACTTCCCTCTTAGAACTGCTTTTGCTGCACCCCATAGGTCTTGGGTCATTGTCTTTTCATTTTCCTTTGTTTCTAGGTATTTTTCATTTCCCCTTTGATTTCTTCAGTGATCACTTCATTATTAAGTAGTGTATTGTTTATCCTCCGTGTGTTTGTATTTTTTACAGATCTTTTCCTGTAATTGATATCTAGTCTCACAGTGTTGTGTTTGGAAAAGATACTTGATACAATTTCAATTTTCTTAAATTTACCAAGGCTTGATTTGTGACCCAAGATATAATCTACCCTGGAGAATGTTCCATGAGCACTTGAGAAGAAAGTGTATTCTGTTGTTTTTGGATGGAATGTCCTGCAAATATCAATTAAGTCCATCTTGCTTAATGTATCATTTAAAGCTTGTGTTTCCTTATTTATTTTCATTTTGGATGGTCTGTCCATTGGTGAAAGTGGGGTGTTAAAGTCCCCTACTATGACTGTGTTACTGTCGATTTCCCCTTTTTTGGCTGCTAGCATTTGCCTTATGTATTGAGGTGCTCCTATGTTGGGTGCCTAAATGTTTACAATTGTTATATCTTCTTCTTGGATTGATCCTTTAATCATTATGTAGTGTCCTTCTTTATCTCTTGTAATAGTTTTTATTTTAAAGTCTACTTTGCCTGATATGAGAATTGCTACTCCAGCTTTCTTTTGATTTCCATTTGCATGGGTGACTTCCTTTTTTAAAAGGATTACTCTTGACTACTATGTAGACAACCGACAGTATGTGGGGAGGAGAGAGTTGGAGAGAAAAGTGAGAGGCTGATGGGAGCTTGCACTAGGGTATTTGGGGAAGTGTATGGAAAGGAGGTCAGATTTTGAAAAAAGAACCAATTTGTAGACAAAGAGCATGGAAAAGAAGAGTAGACACTGAACTCAAGGCACTGAATGAATGGAGATGATGTAAGTTTTGAAGGAATACCAAAATGTCAGCTTTTCATCTGGCTACACGTAAGCCTGGACACCCAGGTGAAATGCTGAGCGTGTAGTTGGGAATCATCAGCATGTGCATGGTATTTAAAGTCATGGCATGAGGGCAACAGTGTAGACAGAAAAGGGAAGAGATCCGAGAGTGCATATCTGGGGCACTCCAACACTGAAGGCGTGAGAGGACGAAGAGCAGCCTGCAAAGGAGACTCAGTGGCATAGCCCGTGGGTTGGAAGAAAACCAGAATTTTCACCATCCAAGCCTGAATTACTACACTGGTGTCTTGCATTTCAGCCTCTTGACTTTTCCATTTTTCTGATTTGTTGCTATTGGTTTCATCCATATAAAATATTAGAAATGATTTTTTCAATTATTTGTGTTTGAAGACTCCCATTGTGGAGAATAAAGGCGTAAAATATCCACAGCAGTGAAATCATCCCCATTTTCTCCCTCATTCCCTAATGAAGACATGTACACACATGTGAACACAGATACAACTTAAAACATGGAGATTATTTAGAATTCAGTTATAAGGGAGAGTTGTGGGCTTCCCTGGTGGCGCAGTGGTTGAGAGTCCGCCTGCCGATGCAGGGGACACGGGTTCGTGCCCCGGTCCGGGAAGATCCCACATGCCGTGGAGCGGCTGAGCCCGTGAGCCATGGCCGAAGAGCCTGAGCATCCGGAGCCTGTGATCCGCAACGGGAGAGGCCACAACAGTGAGAGGCCCGCGTACCGCAAAAAAAAAAAAAAAAAAAAAAAAAGAAATGAAAAAGAGAGAGAGCTGTTTATAAGCATTTACATATTCACACGCACACATACACGCACACTCAAGCACACACACACAGGCACACACCCCTCAGGGAGAATTTGTTAAACACTTCTTTCTGTTTCCAGCTTACTTTTCTTTGTACCTCCATTTGTAACAATTTTTGTCATTCCCTGTTGGGTTGTCCCATGACTCTGAAAGTTCCTCAAGAACAAGTCTGATTTATTTTTTTGTGCTGTTCAGTGCTTGAGCCCAGAAATTATGCTTATTAAATGATTGTTGAAATAAAATTTCAAGATTTCATCCAGTGGGTGGAAGAAACGCAACAGGAGATTTTGGTCAATAATAGGTGAGGGGATGGCATATTTCTTCCAGAGGAATCCATTAGATTGAAGCAGGAGCCCAGGCAGTAGCTAGGGTTTCAGGTTGAGGGAGTTGCAAGGGGTAGACATTTGTCAGCGCTGCAGTGGGTTCAAGATAGTACTCGCCTTCCAGAGATGACTAGTGCACAGACCAGGGACTAGAGATTTGTGGTCTGAGCTCACGTAGAGGAGGCTAGTGGGAGAAGCCTGGATTTTGGGGAACACAGAATTTTCCAGTGATTCTCCAAGCACCCTGTGCCCCAGGCTTAGGGAAATCAGACTAAATATATGCATGGTTTACTGGTGGAAAGAGAGCTTCTAATCCCTCTCCAGTTGCGATGTTTTTGGAAAAGGGCCTTGTGATGCTGACTTGAGCCTGAAAGTCCTTGGTATCTGGAGCTGAGCCAAGTTGGGGCAAGCCAGGACATATACCTGGAAGGCTCTGCATGTGGAAAAGACCATGACTGCGCAACCAATAAAGCTATCAGAGTCAGAGAGACCTGCCAAACCAGAGATGTAATGTGATGTACCCACCATATGTAATCGTGAGGACAGCAGTTCATCTCAAAAGCATGGGCATATGGAGAGTAGCAAGGAGAAATTTATTTTAGGACTAGAAATACCAAAATGTTGTTCAGATAAGTGTAGATGTTTTTAACGAGTCAGGAAAGACAAAGGCTAAGAATAATAACAGTAACAGCCAATTTCTGAGCCATTAATAAATACCAAGCTCTGTCCTGAGCTTTTCTTCTGCAGAGCAGTTTAAAAAAAGAAGCAAGGCATGAAACTTAGCCCTAAGAAGTTAATTAGCATGTGGAGAAAGGAAAATCTGCCCATCATCAACATAAAACTAAATCAAATGGATATGAAGAGAGAGTGAAGACAGTGGGAGAGGAAAGAAGAGGATAAATATTAAATGAAACATCTCTACTCGTCTCAGGTGGGGATGTTAAAAATGGAAGAATGGTTTATTGCCCTTGGTTTCAGCAAGCAAGAAGGGATTACTAAACCAGACTCAAGGCTGCTTGCGTGGGATCACATGGAGATGCGAATAGTAACATTACTCTCTGTAGTAACACACAGTCTTATATGGAGACTCTTTGGGGACCCTTCATCTGCTTATGGTAAGGGCCAAACATAAGTGCTCATTGTCTGGACTGCTTTTAAGATGAGAAATGACGTAGTTAGATATTTCTTTTGTCTTTCTTGGCAGATCTTAGCACAGAGCATATAGCACAAAATATATATCGATCGCATTTCGTCATGGCCAGGTGACACTGTGGAAGGTGCATGGACTTTGGGTGCCCAGTAAATCTAATTTGGATCCCCCAGCTCTGTGACTTATCTGCAGTGAAGTGTGAGACAAATCGTCTTGTCTGAGTCACATTCCCCATCTGTAAAATGGAAATGAGAGTGATAGCTGTGTGAAGTGCGTTTTTGAAGATGACCACATTTAATCCTTTTACTATCATTATCAGTATTTTGACTTTATAGGTGAGAAAACTGAAGTTCAGGGAGCTTAAGTGACTTGCCCCACATCGCTCAGCTAATTCTTGGGAGATAGGATTCACTCCCAGGCAAACCTACTCCATTATACTTCATAGCTGACTTTTCAGGTCTAAGGTATAAAATATAATTTGGTAAAGCATCTAGCTCAGTGTCAGAAACATAGCAGGTCCTCTCTGCTATTGTTGTTTAATTAATTGGTGACGGAGGGTCAAACGCAGACTTGCAGAGCTCTGGCCAGAACAAGACACAACGTCTGGACCGTATTTCTCCGGCTCTTCTTTTCTGAGTCCACTACCATCTCTCGCTCTGCTCAGAAGAAAGGGCAGTCCTGGAGCCACGATTCAACAGCCCCGGTGTTCAGGAGGTAACAAGCCAACACGAAACGGAGGCGTTTTTGCTCCTTGAAGCCTGACTTGCATCGCAGAAACAGGGGACTGCCTGATTCCTTCCCTTCGTCTCACATCACACCTCAGTGTGCCATTGATTGGATCTAGATGAAGCCCCCTTTCTACAGACCAGGATCAATTTAGCCAATTTATCTGATGTAGATGCTGCTGAGATCAGTTCCTTGAAGCTCAGGATTGGCAAAGGGCAAACGTCTTTATGTGACTTTGTATTTAATTAAACTGCTTCTGGTTCGATTAGTAAAATCCTTCCCCTAGTTGCCAGACTCTGGTGTGAGCAAAAAAGTGACCTCTGAAGTTGGACGGCCGTGGTTAAATGTTGCCGTCAGGCCAAAAGATTGCCTCCCGGGGAAGAGAAGACTTTTTTTTCCTTCAATAGAAATGGATTTCAAATATAATTTACTGTTTCTACCTGGCGACAGGGCATTTCTCCGCATGAATCCACTGGATGCTTAGATGAGTGCCATTTCTTCCCAGAAGGCCATGTTTCCAAATTAACCTGTTCAGATGTTAAGCAGAGAAGCAGCCGGGCTGCTAAGAAGAACAGTTACTTTCCCTGGGTTGCCTACACGCTGGTTTGTTCACCTCTCTTTATGTTCCAGACCTTGGCTGGCTCTGGAATGGTGCTTCAGTACTGTGAGGACGCTGAGTTTTTATTTCAGCCAAACTGGTGAAATGAAAAATGAGAGTCTCGAGAGAATCTCATCGTGTGCCAGGTTTGTGCAACCTGTCTTTGGGGCCGCTGAGGCAGACACTGTGTGCATTGTGTGCACATGTGTGTGCAAACATATGCACACACACACACACACACAGACACATCTTGCTCAACATCAGTGTAGCCCCAGAGTTGTAATTGAAGGTGCCTTTGAATGAAAGACCATTTCAGCTGTGCTTGCAGCTTCCACCTGGCCAGCATTGCCAAGCGGGTCCCGCGGGAGGATTGGACAAGCCTACTCTTTCCATGGCCTTGTCTGGTGAGGCAGCAACCTCCCTGGTGGATCCTGAGCACAAGGTAGAGGCGGACAAGGACAGGGGGTGGTGGCGTGGCCCTCACACACCTGCCCCACACTGTCGCTGTCGCCGCTCCCAGCCCCAAAGTGCTGCCTGTTTACAGCACGTTGCTGATGCCAGTTCGCTCTCAGGGGACACAGGACAAAGGCGCACGCTGGATCTTCACGTTTTCGAATGAGGATAATCAATCTTACTTCATGTAAAGACCGAAGCCAATGTCGGGGAAGAGCAATAAACCCTACCAGCTGCTCGGGGGCCTTGCAAGGCAAAGGGGAAGGGGGGCTGGGGGCTGGAGGCTTTTTTTTTCCTTCCCCAAATCTGTGGGAACAGATTCTATAGTAGATTACTACACAAAGAGAGAGAAAGAGAGAGAGAGAGAGAGGGAGAGGAGAAAACATATTGGTGTAGAATGGAGTGGAATGATCTATTTTCTAAGGAAGACAACTTTCTTCTGAAAAAAAATCAAAATCAAAATCAAACTCAAGCTATTTGTGCTTAATAAGCACATAAAGTTTTTCACAAACAAACAGGTCATCTATGAATACAGGACCCCCATAACAGTCCCAGAGTCTGCAAGACCTCAGTGATGCAGCCAGGTAAGATCCTTATGCTAAAGGAGAGTTTAACTGTGGCCAATATGTAGAGAGCATTTAAAATGTTTTCTGAGAATTTGGGACAAAGGAATGGTGGCTGCTTCTGGTAGCATCATTTATTGTTTTTGAGATCTTCCTTCATTTCTAATGTGTTTTCCTAAGACCATGGGGTCCAAGATATTAACAACAGATCTGTAATAAAATAAATAGCAGAAACATTATGTGAGATGAAGTCAAGTAGGTTTTTAGTCCATGATCTTTCCAAGCCTTTCTCCAAGAGAGATGGTACCAGTGCTTTAAAAATGTATCTAACTACAGAAGGCTTTTCTTGATGAGGTCCTCGCAGAACCAACATTGGGCAGAACGTGCTTTGGAACATGTTCATGTGAAGACAGTTTCCCCTGGAATTATTTCAAAAGGACACATCTCCAAGTCAGCTGTCACAATGCTTCAATATTTGAAGGTCATAAGATCCCCCTTCTAGTTTGGGATTCAGGGTAAGAAGTGGAGACAGTCTACAAGACTTGGGGAACTTCAAGGAGAACCCTGTGAGTTCAAATCCATGCAATGGCAAGAGTGGGAAGCCTGCCCCACCTTGGGAGGGGATGGTCTTCATTACACATGTTGAGTCTGAGACCCAGTGGAGTGGGACAGATAAAAACTGGCCGCACACTCCTGTGTGCCAGATGTGCTCAGCACGTCACACAGGTTATCTAATTTAGTCTTCCACATAGCTCTGTGGGGATTGATGCTGCAGTGGTACTGCTGAGGAAACCTAAAGTTAAGCAAATTGTCCCACGGTGTAATTGTTTAATGAGTGGTGGAGCCAGGATTCAAACTCCGACAGTGCGTCCACAACAAAATGAGGACAACAATCTGACTTTTAGCCGCTAGGCTATGTTGACATAGCTGGATATCCTGCCTCATCCAAGTCACAGTTTACTTGAGTCAGGCTTTTATTCTCCCCTGGAGATGGAAATCCTCTGGGGTTTTAAGACTAGTGTGGTAGGAGTCTAACTGCCTTTGGGAGGACATGGGCTGGGATTCAGCAAGGGTTTGGGGTACTTGACTGTCTAGTGGTTACACAGCAAGGGATCTTATAATTAAATGTTTGTAGTTGCGTTCAGGGCTCTTCTTTGAGGATTCATCCCGTACCTTGCAGTGATAAACTTGAGTCCTACTACTGATTATTCTTTGCGTTGTCTGGGGAAAAATTGTTTTTGAGAACAATTTAGTCTATCCCACTTTAAGTCCTTCCCACTGACTTCTAGAAAGTCTGGACACTTTTATAGGAAAAGAGGGATGAGAATGCAGGAGCCCTGGACAGTTTTACTCATAAGAATTCTGCACATTTCCCTATGGTTGCAGGAATTAGTCCATTCTACTTCGTTGTAGCATCTCAGGAATTTTTTATATCAAGCCAGATTCTAGGAAGGACCAAAGATTGCATTTTAATTTAATGCTCTCTCGCTATTTTTTCTCGCTGAATTAACTGTAATAAGTGAACCCCAGTGCTCACTACTAGTCACCCTGGGCAAACTTTGGCATCTGATACATGTCAAACCCTACGGGGCGAACACCCCAGTGAGCAGTGCCCTGTTATTTCACCTCAGGTGGCCTCATCCCAGAGAAACTTGTCTGGATTAGCCAACGTATTCTGTTATACAGGATAGGTGGTCTCAGAGTCTTTCAGCCAATTAGTCCGTTGATCAACAGTACTTCTTAAGCAAAACTGTCAGAACAAGACATTGTAAGCATGTCTAAACTAAAAGGCAAGGTCCCTGCCTTCAAAGAGTTGGGAAGCTCTGGGTAGGGAGAAGATGCAGGGACACACACATACACACAGTGTCTCCTAGGATGCAAACGGAGGGCTCCATGAATATAGCATGTAGACAAATGGGAGAGTAAAAAGAAAAGTGTGAACGTGAACATGGAGAGGGGATTAAAACAGTATTTGTTGCAGAAGGCAGATGACTTGTTAAATAAAACGTTGGGGAGTGGGGAGAACCGAGGCAGGCTTGGGCTCAGCTGGCTTGATTCAAGTAAAACCAGTGGTTCTGGGAGGAGTCTGTAGATTCATGCCAGCTCTGAGCTGGTTGTGAGGATATTGAATCCCAAGCCCATTAGTGACAAGACTGAAGCTTCTTGAAGGCAGGAAAAATGTCTGACTCACCAGTTTATCCTCAGCATCCAATACGTAGCACATCTGGTGTATGGCAGGCACTCAGTGAATTTTTGATGAAGGACTAAAGTAATCCCTGTGTCATCCCTAGTGTCAGCCCAGGAACCCCCGCATGTACCACTGGAGCTTAAGTAGTAGTAGTGTGACTGATGGAGAAGAGTTAAGGTGAAATAAGAGGTAGGAGGAGAGAAGCTGGTCCATAAAGCAATCACATCAGCCCACTTTTGGTCTGTATGTACATTTTTTCTTAAAAGCCTAATATAAGTAGCTTTATTCCTCACCTGCTCACAAGCAGATGCAATATCCTTCTTCAAAGGTGGCATCTATATCATTTTGACTCCCTAGCAAATAGTCTTAATACATTCTCCAGAAATAATATATTGATATGCGAGCAATCTGAGCGTTGCACTGGGCGCTCTGGGGGAGGGAGAAGCCACCAGGTGAGGAAGAGTGGCTCCAGCGTGCCCCACGGTTTCCCTGCCGAGCCCACCATCCTTGCTTGTGAAATCAGCTCACCATTTCTGTTGAATCATGAGTGATCTGAACAGCCTTTGTTATTCGCGCCCTTGTGGTTCATCTAGAAGGTATAGCTGAGGGCCCAAAACAACATTTGTAATCGGCTTTCCTATGGCTTGAGGTCCCATGCCCACTGGACATGCTTGCCACCTACCTCCAAACCCATCCATTCAAATGCAGTTCCCCACTCAGCACTGTGGTTTGGCCAGAGGACTGGAGCAAAGAGATACTTCTGGCAAAAAATAATTTAGGAGGTCATTGTCCAAACATGATTTTAAGGGCCCTGAACTAAGGCAGGGACAGTGAGAACAAAGAAGAGAGACTGTTGTATTCAGATTTCTAATTCCAGGCAAATTTTTATAGTAGAATAGAGGGCTTATATGGATTGGGGGCGGGGAGAGGGAGAGAGAGAGAGAGAAAGAAGGGATGAAGTTTTCAGCTTTGGGCACCAGTTCACTAACAGGACACAGGAGCAGGCATTTTTTTTCAGAGTAGTGGTGGTGGAAATGGTGAGTTCTTTTCCAGACGTGTGAAATTTAAAGTACAGCCAAAAGCCAGTGGGCAGTGGCAAATATATAATCATAGATTCAACTTATTTTTTTTAATGGAAAGCTATTTTTAGCTAAGCAAAGAGTATGTCAAAGATCATTTTCTGTCTTTGTTTCATCTGGACATATTGTTATTGTCATCTGGAAAAAAAGTTGATTTCCCTCTTGTTTTCCCTTGTAAAAGTAATCTATCCTCAGCAAAGAAAATTTGGAAAGTATAAATAAATTGCAGAGAAAGAAAGAAAACATTCACCATCCTATACCCGAATAATTTGCGATTATTATTTTGGTCTATTTCCTCCTATTCAACATTCTAGCTTAAGAATTTTCTATGTTATTGCAAACTCCTACATAATATTTAATGATTACTTAATGTTTTATTGAATAGATGAAAAGTGCCAGGTTTACTTAATCATTATCTTTTTGTCAGATATTCAAATGCCTTCTCTCATTCACTATTATAAAGAATGCTATAATATACAACTTTAGTCATAGGCTTTTTCTGTAACTCATATTATTTCCTTGGTTTATATTCCCAGAAGAATAACTAGATGAAAGAATAAAAGGAACTTTTAGACTCCTGCTACGTATCACCAAAATAGTTTCCCCAAAGTAGGGTTGAATCAGTTTCTATCCTCACCCAAAATAGAACAGTACTCTATCACAACACACTCACCAGCATCCACTATGATCTTAAAAAAAAAAACTTTACAATTTGATAGGTATAAATTATATTTATTTCTTCAGTTAATTTTCTGACTCCTAATTAGGCTGAAACATTTTTCATATGTTTTGCATTTCTGCATATAATTTCTGATAGAATTTAAAACTAGGATGGATTCTGTCACCCAGCTGTAGCAAGCTGCCTCCTTCTGTTATAAACATCCCTCTAGGCTGGCTGATCATGATACTAATGGGTAGATACCTGGATTGCCTGCAAGGCACTGGGTTTTTTGTTTGCTTGTTTTTAAATTTTACTTCTTGTTGAAGTAAAATATTCCTCCAGAAAAATGCACGTATAATTACATAGCTTGATGAATTCTCGCAAACTAAATCCAGCTGAATAACCAGCACACACATTAAGAAACAGAACATTCCAGCACTTCAGAAACCCCTCCCCCAATTTGTCACTTCCCTCCACAAGGGTAGCTACCATCTTGATATCTGTCAGCAGCGACTAGTTTGTCTATTTTGTACTTTTTATATAGATGGAATCATGTAGCATGACCTCATGTGTCTGGCTTCTTTTATCAACATTATTTCTCTGAGATTCATCCACGTTCTCATACGTCTTTGTAGATTGTTCATTCTCACTGTTGTATAGTGTTCCCTTGTGTGAATATACCACAATTTACTTACTATTGTTGATGGAGATCTTGGCAATTTCCAATTTTTTACTATTATGAGTAGGGATGCTATGAAATATTCTAGTACTTGTTTTTTGGTGGACATATGTTTTAATTTCTATTAGGCATACACCTAGGAGTGGAAATGTTGGGTCATGGGATATGCTTATTTTCAGATATTATAGATGCTCCCAAAAAGTTTTCCAAAATTTGTATCAATTTATTCTCCTGCCATTAGTGCATGAGAGTTTTAGCTGTTCCATATAATTGTCAATACTTGTATTTTTTGTCTTTTTCATGTTAATCATTCTAGTGAGTGATAGTTTTCATTTGAATTGCCCTGATGACAAATGATGTGAGCACTTTTTTGTAAGTTTATTAGCCATTCAAATATCCTCCTTTGTGAAGTATTTGTTTAAGTTTTTAAAATTACTTTTCTATTGTAAAGTCTTCCTTTTCCTTACTGATGTATAGATGTTCTTTATGTGTTTAGGATATGAGTTCTTTGTTGGATGTATGCATTGAAAATATCTTCTCCCACTCTGTAGGTTTCCTTTTAGCTCTTTTATCTGTGTCTTTCGAGGAACACAAAATTATAATTATAGCATAGTTTGATCTAACAGATGTTTTTCTTTTATAGTTTTTCCTTATATGTTATTTATTTATTTGTTTGTTGGTTTATTTATTTTTGACTGCGTTGGGTCTTCGTTGCTGCAAGCGGGATTTCTCTAGTTGTGGCAAGCGGGGACTACTCTTCGTTGCAGTATGCAGGCTTCTCATTGTGGTGGCTTCTCTTGTTGCAGAGCATGGGCTCTAGGCACATGGACTTCAGTAGTTGTGGCACACGGTCTTAGCTGCTCCGCAGCATGTGGGATCTTCCTGGACCAGGGCTTGAACCCGTGTCCCCTGCATTGGCAGGCAGATTCTTAACCACTGCACCACCAGGGAAGCCCCTTATGTTTTTTAAAAATATTTGCTGTGCCCAAGTCAAGAAGGTGTTTTTCTGCAGTTTCTCTTGAAATGCTTTATTGTTTTATTTTTCACAATTAAATCTGCAATCCATCTGGAATTTAATTTTATATACAGTGTAAGGTAGGAGTTAAGATATGTTTTCTTTCTATAGTGATTTTCAATTGACAGAGTACTATTTATTGAAAAAAACAGTCATTCTCTCCCTACCTAGCTAATGTGCCATGATAACCTTTTCTTGGCTCTTCTTTGACTTTTGCATTTCCATATAAATTTTAAGATAACTTGTTTTATTGTTTTGTTTGTTTTTGTTTCTTCTTTCTGGCTTTATTGAAGTATAGTTGAAAAATAAAATTATATACATATATATTTATATATAAATTATATATATATATTTAGAGAATACAGCATGATGGTTTAATGTATGCATGCATTGTGAAATGATGATCACAGTCAAGTTAATTAACACTTCCCGTCACCTCATAGAGTTAACCATTTTGGGTGTGTGGCTGAGAACACTTACGATTTACTCTCTTAAGTTGCAAATATACAATACAGTATTATTAACTATAGTCACCATACTGTACATTAGACCCCCAGAACTTATTCATCTTAAAACTTTGTACCCTTTGACCAACATCTCCCCATTTCCCCCATGCCCAGCCCCATACCGCCAGCCCCTGGCAACCACTGTTGTACTCTCTAGTTCTATGAGCTCGACTTATTTGTTTCCACATTTAAGTGAATCATACATTCTTTTTCTTTATTTTTTGCTCCCAACCAGCAACTGTTTATTAAGTATCTGCTCTGCACTCTGCTCTTAGAAATTTGCCATGTGCTGTAGGGGAAGACACAGACAGCAGCAGCCGCAGAAGGAGGAGGAGTAGTTGTGCAACACTTATAGAACTTTTATTATGTGCCAGGCATCACGTTAGGCACTTTTCCTTCCTACCTTACTTAGTGTTCTCCACAACCCTAAACAGATGATTTTTTTTCCCCTCCCTTTTTGTAACATATGAAGAAATTAAGACTTTAGAATAGTTAGAACAGTTAGAAAGCTTGTCCAGGATTTCTACATAACATATGTAATTAGTGGCAAAGGTGGGATTTGAATACGGGTCTGATGCAAATCTATCCCCTTAATCATTACTCTGGACCATAGAATCTAAAATTCTCCTCCCACTTACAATCTAATTGACCCATACATTATTTTTCTTTCTGTGTCTGGCTTATTTCACTTATCATAAGATCCTCTAGGTTCATCCATATTATCTCAAATGGCAGGATTTCCTCCTTTTTATGGCTGAATAATATTCTATTATATATACATATCTCACATTTTCTTTACCCTTTCATCTGTCAGTTGAATCTTAGTTTGTTTTCGTATCTTGGCTATTGTGAATAATGCAGCAATGAACATGGGGGTGCAGATATCTCTTCCAGATACTGACTTCATTTTTTTGGATACATACCCAGAGTGGGATTGCTGGATCATATGGTAGTTCAAGTTTTAATTTCTTGAACCTCCATACTTTTTCCATAATGGCTACAATATTTTTTATAATTATTTTTCCAACAGTGAACAAGGGTTGCCTTTTCTCCACATGCTTGCCAACTCTTATTATCTCTTGTGTTTCTGATAAAAGCTGTCTTAACAGGTATGAGGTGATATCTCATTGTGGTTTTGATTTGCATTTCCCTGATCATTAGTGATGTTGTGTACCGTTTCATATACCTGTTGGCCATTTGTATGTCTTCTTTGGAAAAGTGTCTGTACATGTCCTTTGCCCAGCTTTAAATTGGGTTATTTGTTTTTTTTTCCTATTGACTTATATGAGTTCCTTATATATTTTAGAATTAACCCCTTATTGTATATATGTTTGCAAATTTTTTTTCCCATTTTGTCAGTTTCTTTTGCATTTTTTTGATTATTTCCTTTCTAAAGGTATCCAAATTTTCTCTGTTTGTAGGTGACATGTTATTATATAAAACCCTATATTTAATAAGGTTTATAAAGCCTAAAGATTCCACCAACAAACTGTTAGAAATAATAAGTGATTTCAGTGAAGTTGCAGGATACAAAATCAATATACAAAAATAAGTTGTGTTTTTATACACTAACAATGAGCTCTGTGAAAAAGAAATTAAGAAAAAATTTACAGTAACATAAAAAAGAATAGAATAGTTGAGAATAAATTTAACCAAGGAGGTAAAATATCTGTACACTGGAAACTATAAGGTATTGATGAAAGTTATTAAAGAAGACACAAATAAATGAAAATAAAGCTTGTTTTCATGGATTGGAAGAATTAATATTATTAAAATCTACATACTACTCAAAGTTATCTACAGATTCAGTGCAGTCCCTATCAAAATTCCAATGGCATTTTTCACAGAAATAGAAAAAATAATCCTAAGACTTGTATGAAACCACAAAAGACCCCAAATAGCCAAAGCAATCTTGAGAAAGAAGAAGAAAGCTGGAGACAGCACACATCCTGACTTCAGACTATATTACAAAGCTATAGTGATCAAAAGAGTATGGTACTGGCATAAAAACAGACACATAGACCAATGGAACAGAATAGAGAGCCCAGAAATAAATGTACACAATATGCCGTTAACTAATCTTTGACAAGGTCACCAAGAATACACATGGGGAAAGGGTAGTCTCTTCAATAAATGGTGTCGGGAAAATGGGATATTCACATGCAAAATAATTAAATTAGATACTTATCTTACACCGTTCACAAAAATTAACTCAAAATGTATTAAAGACTTAATTGTAAGATCTGAAACTGTAAAACTCCTAGAAAAAACCATAGGGGAAAATCTCCTTGATAGTGGTCTGGGAATTGACTTTTTCGGATGTGACACCAAAAGCACAGGCAGTGAAAGCAAAAATAAACAAGTGGGTCTACAACTTGTCTCAGTCACCTCAGGCTCTCTAACAGATTACCATAGATGGGATAGCTTAAACAACGGGAAATTATTTCTCACAGTTCTGGAGGCTGGGACAGCTAAGATCAAGGGGCCGCTGATCAGGTGTCTGATAAGGGCCTTCTTCCTCATTTGCAGGCAGCCTTCTCATTGCATTCTCACGTGGCACAGAGAGAGAGAGGGAGAGAGGGAGAGAGACAGAAACAGAGAGAGAGAGAGAAAGAGACAGAGAGAGAGAGACATCTTGTGTCTCTTCTTATAAGGGCACTAATCCCATTCATGAGGGCTCCATCCACATGACCTAAGGCCCTAAGTCCTAATACCTTTACAGCAGTGGGGGTTAAGATTTCAACATATGAATTTTGGGGAACACAAACATTGAATCCATAGCACTGCTAGAATTTATATTGAGACTGCAGTAGGTATATAGATTAATTTGTGGGGACCTGATATGTTCACAGTATTGGGCCAATTCATGAACATGCTATATCTCTACCTTTATTTAAATCTCTTTTCATTTCTCTCAGTAATATTGTCTTAGCTTTAGTATAAAAGTCTTACACATCTTTCATTACATATTTTGTATGTATCTGATTATTTTGGTGATATTGTAAATTGTTTTAAATTTTATTTCCTACTTTTTGTTGCTTACTAGCCACAAAATACATTTTTTGTGTTGTATATTGACCTTCCTTCTATCCAGTAACCTTGCTACCTTTATTTGTCAGTTCTAAAAGTTTGTAGATTCTTTTGGATATTCTAGGTCCACAGTCATGTCATTTGTCAACAATGCCAGTTTTATCCATTCCTTTTCAATCCTTATGCTTTTAATTTTTTTGTTTGTTTTGTTGCATTTGCTAGAACAGCCAGTATAGTGTTGAATAGAAATGGTGAAAGTGGGCATTCCTGATCTTAGGGGAAAGTTTTCAATATTTGTCATTGAGTATAATGGTTCCTGTGAATTTTTAAAATACATATTTGAGTTGGCTTTCTGTTGCTGCATAACAAATTACCAAAATTCAGCAACTTAAAATAACACAGATTTATTATCTCACAGATTTGTAGATCAGAAGTATGGGCAGAGTTCAACTAGATCTCAATTCAGGGTCTCACAAGGCAGAAATCAAGGTGTTAGCTGGGGCTGAGTTTGTATCTGGAGTTTTTCTGGAGTTTTGGGTCCTCTTCTAACATCATTTATTGGCTGAATTCGGTTCTTTGTGGTTGTAAGATTGAGGTCCCTTTTGTTGTCTGTATTTTCCCTGGCTGTCAGCTGGGGGGTTCTCTAAGTTCCTAGTGGCCACACTCGAGCCGTGGTTATTTGGCCTTTTCCATCTTCAAAGCTAGCAATGGAGATTCTCTGACTTCAGGGAGATCCCAGTCCCTTTTAATGGCTCACCAGATTAGGTCAGGCCCACTTGGATAATCTGCCTTTTGATTAACTCAACATCAACTGTAGGAGTGATAGCCCATCATATTTACAGGTTCTGCTCACAGTCAAGGAGAGGGAATTATACAGAGAATACACACCATTGGGCAGAAATCTTGGGAATCATCTTAGACTTCTGCCTACCACAATATTCCTTATAATTAATGAATCTATAATAGTTTGCCAAGAGTTATTTTCATGAATGGTTGTTAAATCTTATCAAATGTTTTTTCTGCATCTATTAAGATGCTAATAATTTTTACTTCATTTATGCATGAATTATATTGATGGATATTTTCAAACTCACTTCATTATGATGCTACTCTTAAAGATCGTTAGATCCAATTTGCTAATGCTAGCTTGAACCGCATGAAAAGGCTAATATTTGACCTAAAAATGACAAATATATATGGCTCAACCTAATATTATTTATGTTTTATATCTTTTTAAATGAAATCTATTAATCTGTAATTTTTCTTTCTTAAAATATTGTTGTCAGGCTATAGAATTGAGGTTTTTCTGTCTACCTAAAGTGTTAGGAAGTATGCTGCCTTTTTCTATTCTCTGGAAGAGTTTGTGCAAGATTGGTATTATTTCATTCTTACATGTCTGAATTGATTCATTGTCCACCAGTATTAACCACTTTGAAAGATACTCTCCCTTCAGATGATCTAACTGATACAGATGATGTCTACATATACAGGTTAAGACTTCTAGGCTGTAATCTATGATAATTTTCCAGAGCAAAATGGTGATGTTGAAAAAAAATAATGGGTCAGTGCAGTAGAGAAACATTCAAATATAATCAGGTATTGGTCCAACAATATTCTGACTATTCCAGTATTTTACATTAGAAATAGGTGCTCTGATATTGGTGATCCCTCAGGAAATCTGCTGTGAAGAAACAAAAACCATGAGTCACTTTGACTCCATCCTATCTCCCAGCTTCTTTGATTCATAGCAGGCACCAACTGGGCTGCCTTTCAGATGTGTGTACTTGGGCAAGGCCAGTGAATCTGTCTTGGTGTGCCTCGGCTTCAAAAAAGGAATAATGTGCATCATAGGATTATGAGGCTTCATTTAGATGATGGATTAACCTAAATTAGCCCTATGGCTAGCCCACAATAAACATTCAACAAAAGCTAACTTTAAATATGTTTATCTAGTCACTTTGTTTTAGAAGCACTTTGGTTTTTTGGAACATGTATTCTTAGCAGAAGTAACAAATTTGTAGGTGATATTTATGAGGTGTTATAGCAACTATATATGCAAGTTGCAAGTCACTTTCTTGCATTTAACTGTGTCTTTATTTGTTCATTTGACTGTAAGATTCTTGAAGGAGGGGATATTTTCTCATTCATATTTATATATCCATCTGACATAGAACAGGTGTTCAATAATCTCTACTAAATGTTTAAATGAAAAAAAATCCAAAGTAGCAGTGACAGAAATTTATTAAATTATGACATTAAATTTTAGGAGTGTGTGGGCTTCCCTGGTGACACAGTGGTTGAGAGTCCGCCTCCCGATGCAGGGAACACGGGTTCGTGCCCCGGTCCGGGAAGATCCCACACGTCGCAGAGCGGCTGGGCCCGTGAGCCATGGCTGCTGGGCCTGCGCGTCCGGAGCCTGTGCTCCGCAGCGGGAGAGGCCACAGCAGTGAGAGACCCATGTACCGCAAAAAAAAAAAAATTTTAGGAGTGTGTAATTCCTGAAAACCTTGGTTTAACAATTCATGCCCCAAGATTTCCTTTTATAAATTCCTTAGAATTGGGATAAGTTGACATTTTTAATATAGGTGCAAAAAGAAGCCATTCTGTAAGGAAAGTTACTTTATAAAAGTAGTGAGCAATATTTTATTTATGAGAGACAACATATCCATACCCAGATTTATTCATTTCACCCTTAAAAATCCTTCTTCACTAAAGGACCCTGGACAACAAAAAGTAAATAAAAATAAAATCTTAATTTCACCACGTGATTGCTTCTTGGATATTTTCAGAAAGCAGAGGGACATACCTCTGTTTTACATATTAAAAAATATTCACGGCTGATCTGAAATTCCAACTTAACTGGTCGTCCTGGATTTTTGTTTTCTACAGCAACTCTAAATACATCATTTTTCGTGGTGGAATCTCTTGAGCCAATCTATGTCATAGAGTGTGCTATGGGAGCACAGTTTAAGAATCACTGGTTTTTTGGTCCCAGATTAGAATGAAAATTCTAATTGTTCTACTTACAGAGAACTAATTCTAAGCAAAGGTTTTCTTTTGAAAATCAGGAGGATGCAACTTAAGCCTAATCTTTGCACGTGGTTTTGCTTCAGTTGGACCTCAAAATGGATTTTTGGAGACAAGTAAACTTTTGGGTAGCAAGCAGTTAGGGACTGGGGCTCCCTCACCCACTCTGAAGGAAACTTGCCTTTCAGGATAAATGAGAACAGAGGGTTATACACCGACTACTCTCAGTGCCCAGCTTTGCAGTCTTAATGTAAATCTCTATTAGGATATGCTATGGTATACAAATTCCTTCTTGAGCGATAATGGACCAATGAACAATAATTTTCTGGCTACAGAGACATCTTGGAGAGCTTGTTCTGAAGTTTCCCTAGCCCTGATTTTTAACCAAGTGCAAGATACAGCATGATTTTTTTTTTTAATAACACAACTTATCTGTGTTTAGTTTCCCCACACGGAAAGTAAAGCTATCAGTTACTCTCACGTCCGTAACAGAGATAATGATAGAAATACTGAAATAATATAAAACTAATAGCAGTTTATTTCTTGGTTGTTCCAAGATATTTCATCTTATTAAAATGGACACTATTATTTATATCTGCTAACACAATCCCTGTAGCTAGAATGAGCCTCATTTAGCATCTTCTCAGTTCATGGTCCGTGGACCCAGAGAACAAGACGCAGGGCTAAAGGCAGAAATAAAAAATGAACAAGGCATAGGGCTAAAGGATGGTGTAGGTCTAACCATCAAAAGAAAAGGAACCCTTTTTATTCACACTCTTCAAAAAGGCTCTAATATTTCAAACAAGGATGGTAAATTAAGAAATAATTTGGGAAACAAAAAGCACTGAACTGTACATAAAGTGGAATTTGCAGAGAATTTCCAACTAGGTATTCTTGTTATTACAGTACGAGCCAAACAAGACCATAACAAATAAAGGTTATAAACTAGACCTTTTAGAACGTAATTAGAACTATGGGAGTGACTTCAGGTGAAACATATTTTGGTCCTAGTGTGGTAACTCTGAGGTCACACTCAAGAGCTTGACTCTTGATATAGGCATACGGTGATAATTACAATTACAGCCTTTATTAATTAGGAAGACCCTTAAGTGCAAGGATCTAAAATAACCTAAAATACTTCAATAAAATTTGTTTTAAATAATCTAAAATAGTTGGACTTTTAGCAGACCCACATGTAAACTTAATCCTGCTCCTGCTATACCTCAGTGGGGATCGAATTCCACTAACCTACATTGTTTGCTTTTATTGAATGAAGCAAATTCATTTTTCAATCGGTCTGTTGTCACTCATTAATAAATACACAGAGAAAGATATGATTCTACTATCCACGCCAGTCCTCTTTAAGTTAAACGTCCCTCTTTCGTATGGCTAATTAAAACAGGGAGGGGATGCTACTGACATTTATTTCTGCCATTGTTCTCCCCCGACCCCCAACCCCTCGAGCTTTGTCCTATGGCTTTTACTTTGTGAAAAGTTAAACCACAAAGTCGGTCAGGCTATTCTGATTGCTGGTCCATGTGCCTCGTGTAAACAGATTTTCTCTGCAATGCTTTCCCCCATTTTGCTGGGCATTTTGTTCTCTCTGGTAACGGCTGAACAAGGTTTTACAAAGCCAAGATAGAAAAGGGGGCCAGGGACTTAAGCAAGATGAAATGTCCTGTACCAACACTCCAGGTGAACACCAGCTTTGCACATATGTGGCTCTACAGAGTACACTCTGTGTAGTAGTTACTGCTGTACAACGCAGAGAAGGAGGGAACCAGTGGCAAAATCCAGTGGGTTGCATTCAATTCCGAAACACAAAGACAACTGACAAGGAAAAAAGAGAGGGAGAGAAAGTTTCATTAGAGAGAACCTAAAAAAAAAAAAAAACCTCTGCATTGCCCCTGGGTCATAGCCATGGATTTCTATATAGAAAATGGTTCATTCATTGCAAAGACCCAAACTTTAATTTGGCATAATGCTAGTTCTTCATTTTACAAAGTGTCTTTCATCATATTGACCTGAAGGTTCTTATTAAGCATCTAAATTAGAAAATAATTGTTCAGAAAAATGAAAGCTAGACTCTGCCACAAGGGGAAAAGAAGCAGACCAAATTGTTTTTCTCCTTTGAAACTTCATTTTGACCACAGCACAGGGAAACACATTAATGCTTGCTTTTCTGCATCTTGGCCTCCTTAGAAACCACTAGTAAGGCTTAATTTATATAAAAAGTGTGCAAATTCATCCTGCACTGCACTAGACGAGGGCATCTTGCATCCTTGGGGCCCTCTGAAGTACGCCCCATGAGAACTGGGACGCTTTGCTTGCTACTTTATCTATTGATCTATGGCTATCACATCTACATGCCTGAATGGCATTGTGGCTGAAAAGGTCTGGGTGCTTTCTGTTGATCTGGCAAAATGAAAGAGCTTTCTACTCTCCTACCTGGGGTCAAATGAAGCACAGCTTCTCCCTGTAGCTCATGGTTTATGCAAACCACATTAGTAGACACTTTTTGGAAAAAATGCCTTAGCCTTATAATGTGAACAAAGACATAAGGAAGAACATTATGGTCTCTCTCATAAACATTTAAGGATGTTTTCAAGATGTTGTCAACCTGTAGAAAGAGGCATTGTTTTCCTTGAAAAGCACAATTTACACAAGGTACATTTCTGAAATAGTATCTGAGACATTGGTTCTGCCTCTGTATGCTCACTTATGTTGGTCTATACTTCCTTAACATAAAAAACCTTATAAATAACTTTTATTATGTTTCAATTCCATATGTAGTACGCAAAGACAAAAAAATCAGCAGAAAACACAAAGAAACACATAAAAGTCATCCATAATCCCACCACCCGAAATTACCATTATTAGTATTTTAATGTATGACTTTCCAGACTTTTTTCTCTTTCTGTATATTCACATATAGTGACCCACACAACCTGCATTTACATCTTTTAAATCAAGAGGTCACCGTACTTCACATACTCTTTTGTAACCTGTTTTCTTGTTCTCCAACCACATATCATAAATGTCTTGAAACGTTAACAAACAATCCCATAACATCTTTTAATGACTGCAGACTATTTCATTATATAGTTTACCAGTTTAATCAACCAATCTACCTTTTGTTGAATATTTTTGTGCTTTCTACTTTTGTACAATTATATACAATGTTGCAATAAATATATATGTGCTTACACTATTTTTTCCTTTAAGGTAAATTCTTAGAAATGGAATTCTTAGGTCAGAGGTTGTGGACATTTTAAATATATAATGCCAAATTGTCCTTCCGATGGGATGCACCGATTTAATCTCCTACCAATAATGTATAAGAGTGCCTGATTCACTATACCCGTGGCACTGCTGGTTATTATTCTATTTTTATATTGGTCAATTTCATATACAAAAAAAATAACTTTAGCCCATCCTCTTCAAAACAACAGAGGTGATCCTGGACCATGATATCTCTGTTAACGGCCATGATCACCTCCCTCTTTCCTCACAAGGCCTCTTTGAAATTGACAAAGATCCATAACTTACTGAATTGGAACTAGAAAACTCAGACCTCTAAGAATTACCTTTTTAAAGTAAAAATAAAAATAATTTTAAATGTGTGAAAGATGATAACCATAATTAGAAATAACAGAGTTTAATTCTAACATTTTGGGAATGTTTAGAAAAGTGCAGTGTGGAAGTGCCTTCTCTGGCTGTCTAATATCCAATACTAACCCTCATAGCATCCTGATTGATTTTCTGGATAATCCCCCATTGTGTGTGGGTCGTAGGAGGAGATACTACCCACTCCCATTACTGGACCTGAAGAGAACACAGCTGCGTGACCCGAGGAGCAGGTCACATCACCACCCTTGGCCAATCAGATATGCCTTTCTAGGATTTTGAATCTTGAGGAAAGGACACAGTATGGAGGTGTCAATCATACGTCTTAAGCAGCAGAGGTGTACTTCTAACAGCTGTGCCTCCAAGAGTCCCTATAGTTCTTGCTCATTCTAAGACTGTTCCTCCTAAGCAGTCTCCATATCCGTCTCAAGTATTCCCTTCTGCTTAAGTTGTCCAAGTCAGTTTCTGTTGCCTACAACCAAGAACTCTGACTACTAGAAATGGAACGTGATTTATTTTAAGTTGTGGATGCTAAGTAATTTTCCTCCACACGTCAAAATTATATCACCCCCTGTAAAAGCTTCTTTTGAGCATCATAAGGAACGTATATTAAAGCTCAACTCTCAAACGTAATACTGATACCTGTGGAAGACTTTCCTCATTGCCTTGTGTGACGAAAGCTGATACCAACATCTACTTTGCCTGACCCGTTGCAAAATCAAAAACTTGTACTCTTTACCTCTCTGGTATCTCATTTTTCATTAAGGGACTTACCTTATTTACTGCAAATATGAAAAATAGAAAAATACCATGGGACTTTCCTCAAGCTTGCTAAGGTGACTACAAATAGCCACAAATCTCTGGAGAGATAAAAGACTTGGTATTCAGAGCCAAGATTACCCACAAATGTACTCTTTTAGCTTTTTTTTTCTTCTTCTCTTCCTCTGGTTTGTTTTTTCTTTTAACAGGATGAAGCCAAAGTAACTTACTGGAAAGCATTCAAGCCAAGCTCCCAAAATACATGTGCTATGCTCTTTAGCCAGGAGTCCCCCAGCTAATATGTATTGCCCAAGTTTATGTATAATCTTTCTGCCCAGAAGATAATAATAATGATGAACATAACAGCAATTAAGTTACTAAGCAGTTATTGAGCACGTAGCTGTGAAGCACTGTGGTATATGCTATCTTCGTATTAGCTCATTTGATCCTCACAATAACCCTGTGATGATAATAATAATGATGATTAGTAATAGTAATATTCTTATTATTATACTATTTTTATTCTCCCCATTTTACAGACAGGAAAGCTGAGACTAGAGGTATAAAACCTAGCTCAATATTACAAGTAGTAAATGGCAGTGCTGAGAGTCATACCTAGACAGTCTGACACTTAACAAGTATTTGTTTTATTTGTGTCTCAGAGGCTGAAATTATGTCGAAATTACTCCAAACATTTCAGTCATTTCATCTGATGAATTCTTTTTTTTTTTTTTTTTTTTGGGTACACAGGCCTCTC
>NW_020175731.1:4565683-4576060 GCF_003031525.2 Neophocaena asiaeorientalis asiaeorientalis
TTTTTTTGCGGTACACAGGCCTCTCACTGTTGTGGCCTCTCCCGCCGTGGAGCACAGGCTCCGGATGCGCAGGCTCAGCGGCCATGGCCCATGGGCCCAGCCGCTCCGCGGCATGTGGGATCTTCCCGGACCGGGGCACGAACCCGTGTCCCCTGCATCAGCAGGCGGACTCTCAACCACTGCGCCACCAGGGAAGCCCCTGATGAATTATTTAAAGGCCTTTTCTCCTATTAGAGAGAGGGTCTACAGGCACCATTTGGAAATGCGAGCTTTTAGAGTTACTTGTTACAAAACCTGAGGTGAATTTTCACTCCTCTCAGATAAACTGGCTGGGGTTTTGTGCATCTGGCGTGTTATACAAACACAGTCAGCAACTGGGGGCAAGTTTCTTCCACTCCTCGGAGAGTAGTTTCCCTGGATTCTTGGTGTCACAGGTGGTTCCTCACTGACTTGGGCCTAGGATGTGACCAAAGGCCTGGATGTGATGGAGGAAGGGATGACAGAGGCCGGGGATGCCACTGAACGTGACAGACAGACAGCCCAGCCTCCTCCAGATCCTCTGCCTTATTTTGCTCTTATAAATTGCATCAACTTCTACCCAGTAATTTTCCAACACTGAATCCCAAACCCGCCATTTGGTGAGCATTGAACTACCAATGCTTCTTTTCATGGGTCAGGGCATTGAAACCGCTGTTGCTGGCTTGGAAAAGAGGACACCCCACAGTGTCTACTATTTGCTCAAATACTTTCACATTTTTCCCCTCTCTTTTTTATCCCCTGGGGTGAAAACTTGCAGACAATAACCTTGTCGCCTGTCACGTTCCAGTATAAAATGTGCTGCTTGCAGACAGATATTCTTGAACCAACCCGAGCCTCTAACCTTGCCCTCTTCTGCATTTTCATGTTGTGAGCTGGGAGGTTACCTCACAATGTGGTTTTGTATATTAAATGGAATCGCTTATGTTCTCATTTGAAATTCTAGTGCCTTGTGCTTAAATTTTTGACTTGAACACACTAGGTCTACTTGGTTAAAATACATATTTGTATTTTTACTCTTAGTTATTACAGAAAAAAAGTGGTTTCCGCACATGTTGAGTTAGGCATAAAATGCCCTGAGCATGAGATTAAGCCCTTTCTGAAACACAGACAGACAAATGCACGTGAAGGTTTAGCTATCCTTTGAATTACCTTTTCCTTTCTGATTTCTCCTGTCACTGAATGCAAACCGTCATTTCATAGCTTAGTTCAAAGAGATGGGCAAAATGGAACTTCTAGAAATAGAAGTTCTTTCTTTCATTCTTTCACTCTTTGATACATAGGAGTCTTAGACTGGGGGCCAGCCCCTCAATGAAAAATACGTCTAACAAGTTTCGTTATTTAGATCCAGTGAAGACTCGCGGGGGGAAAAAGAAACCAGATACTTAACTGGAGTGAAATTTGCCAAACACATTCCAACTCAGCACTCTGAAATATCTGAGGTTTGAAACTGGTTTTGTTGGTATGTTTTTCAGTGATTATCTGTCAGGGGAAGGAACTTGTGAGGAGGAATTAAGAATTAGTATGGTCCATCTCAAAGAGAGTCCGTTTGTGAGAAAGTGACAGTAAAATCTACTTTTATTGTCCCAAATTATGACTTTTACCAATCTCATTAATTTTAGTTTACTGAAAACAACAAGGAAATAACCACAGCAGCAAAACTAGTCGCTCAAGTTTTGTAATCATGTTCTTTAATCCACTTCTTTCGTTTCTAATTCAAGCTGCATATTTGGAAACAATGTCATGGGAAAGAAAAATGGAAATTAAAGAGATGATTAATTAGACATTTAAAAATATCTAGAATTCTTATTTCAGTGTTCATTCTATTTTAACGTCTAGAGTCACGGTGTTCATTTGTGTTTTTTCCAACCTTTTATTGTGGACATTTTCAAAATACAGACAAGGTGAAAGAATTGTACAATGCACACGCATGTACCCACCACCTAAATTCACAATTAGCTTTTCTCTTATTTGTTTTAGTATAAAGCAATCCATTTATCCATCCTTCTATCCATCTATCAATCTGTTTTATTCTTGGATACATTTCAACATGAGCTGTGGACATCAGTACTCCCCCCCAAAACACTTCAGCCTGCACGCCATTAACTTGAGTTCAGTTTTTGTTTGCCAGTTAGTTGGTTTTAAACAAACATACTTTATTTTTGCCCTATATCTTGAGGCTCTCTACTGACATTATGCCTTTTCCAGACTTTCTTATCTTCTTTTTGCTATTTCTTCTCTTTCCCCAGTTGTCCTCATCTCTTTTTTTCCTTACTCTTTGTTAACTCCAGTTTCATTCCTCTTTTTTAGAAACAGTCGAATGTTTCTAAACATTCAGGTCGAATGCTATATAGGTCACGGCTAAGGACGGACGTGTGCCTACTAAAGATGACAAAGTTTACAGGCAGCTACGGGGAATTTGAGAGTCAGGTGCTGGTCAAATGTGACTGTGCTTTGTTGAAATAGTCAAAGTAGACCCTGACTTCTCTCACCCCGTAATGAAAGTGGTTTGCTTGGAAGGCAAAATGCCTTTCCCAGGCTTGCAAGCCTTTGAAATTTAAGTATAGGCTTGTATTTAGCGTCTGAATCCAACAGCAATTTTTTGGTGGTTTCTCTCCTATGTTGCTGATGTGTGTGTGCCTCTGTGTGGGAGCACATGCATTGTGTGTTGTTTCGGTGTGCGTGTCTCCCCATCACATTTAGGGCCCCTGTGACCTACAATTCAACGTGGGGTTTGTCACCAAGCCTCTTTAGACTGTCAGCTTTACTGGTGCCATTTTTTTAAAGTTTGTTTTGTTCCCTATGCTAATAAAGCTGGTCTCTGCTTCAATCAAAGCATATTATCTCTCCCTTTTCTTCCCCCCCGTAAGTAAGGCAGCAATCTGTTCTGTTTAAATGCCTCATCATCTTCGCTCCCCCCATCGCTGTTTCCCTAGATTTTCAAGATTGTTGACTATTATGTAACAGATGGCCCGACAGACCTCCGACTCTTTGCGATGTTGGCCAGCTTGGCTCAGAAAAATCGCAGCACTGGAGTGAATTTTCCCAGGCATGGGACGCTCATGAATTTTAACTCCTCTGCAACAAAGGAATTCAAAGGGGGTAAGAGCCAATCTATCAGGAGCCGAGGCAATTAAAAGATGTAGGTTGGCGTTCTGCTGCAGAGAATTTCCTTCTTGGGTTCAGAATATTTAGACTAGATTCGGTCAGCCTGGTTTCCATTCATTGCTGCCCTGCCACAAGCATCAAAACAATGAAATGACGCAAAAACAGAAGCCAGGGGGTTTCTAGCCTCTAATGATAAAATGTTTGTATTGTTGGATAAGAGTACCCTGGGGGAAGGGACAGAGGGGCCACAGACAAGATCCCACCTGATCTTCCCAAGGACAACTCAGTTAACAACCGGAAGACGCCACCTTTACTGGCTTGGATTCTCCTCCCAAGGCCTCGGTTTTAGGTATTTTAGCCACCAGGAGGTTGGGCTTAGAGCCCAGGTTGCTGGTACTTTGACGATTATTTCAGGGTGTAAAGATAGACCTGCAGAGTAATGAGACGAGGAAATGGGGTGGTAGTTATTTGTTTGTTTTAACTTTAAAAGTACAGGAATGGGGCTTCCCTGGTGGCGCGGTGGTTGAGAGTCCGTCTGCCGATGCAGGGGACGCGGGTTGGTGCCCCGGTCTGGGAAGATCCCACATGCCGCGGAGTGGCTGGGCCCGTGAGCTATGGCCGCTGAACCTGCGCGTCCGGAGCCTGCGCTCCGGGGCGGGAGAGGCCACGGCAGTGGGAGGCCCACGTAACGCAAAAAAAAAAAAAAAAAAAAAAAAAAAAAATGTGGAATGGAGGTGATAGGGAGAATGATGACCTCGGTAGCTCAGGAAGTGCAGGGAATTTTCTTTTCTGACTTGTTTTCTTGTCGGAAATATGTCGTTTCCTGGGAAAGAATTTTGAGCAAGCATCTCAGAAAAGGATTTTATCCAATATATTCACCCCCATTTTGGCTAAAATGTTGGACGAGTAGGACAGGAAACAAATATGTGTAATTCATACTTAGCTCTTTAATAGATGGTCTGAAGTGTGACTTTTTCAGTATGAGAACTCCTCACCGCCATCACCACCACCGCCATCACCAACAAAGTTCTTCAACCATCACAACCAATAAGAATATCACCCACCATCACCACTGCTGCCACCACCACCAACATTAACCAACAATATTACCCACCTTCAATGTCCCGACCACCACCAAAAACAATATCACGGGCTTCCCTGGTGGCACAGTGGTTGAGAGTCCGCCTGCCAATGCAGGGCACACGGGTTCGTGCCCCGGTCCAGGAAGTTCCCACACTCCGTAGAGCGGCTGGGCCCGTGAGCCATGGCCGCTGAGCCTGTGCGTCCGGAGCCTGTGCTCCGCAACAGGAGAGGCCACAACAGTGAGAGGCCCGCATACCACAAAAAACAAAACCAAACAAAAAACAATATCACCACCACTACTCACCAGAACTCCCACTCAAGTGACTGAAGGTGTTCGATTCTCTGAGAAAAATCTTTAGAGGGGAGTCTTTCTAGATTGAGTTTCTTATAGATTTCTACTGAGAAAACAAGATGAGAATGAGCAGAAATAGTACACGTAATTCAAAGAATCTTGGATATTCAAAGTATAATATGGGGCTCTAACTAAACCACAGATGATTTGATTAGCATCCTCAAGGGGAAAATCTGACAGGCTGTGCTATGTGAAAGTAAGTGAAAATGGATACTTCCCAAATTATGGCTTTTGGATTGGATTATAATTTGGGGCTGAAAAGGATGTGTTTTAAAGATAATTTTGATTAGAGAAATATAGTAAATGTAAAACTCTTAACAAGTTCAAAGCCAAGACTAATCATATTCATACATCAGATTTTGTATGTATTCCCAAAGAATTCAAAACCTCTTTCTATGTGAATTTTTCAAGGACACCAAATAATTCATCAATGCCTCACAATAACTTCTAACTCAGGAGAGTTTATCCTCCCCTAGTAATAGATGGAATACTGCAGCCTAAGTTCCACTTTTTTTTTTTTTTTTTTGGTATGCGGGCCAACTTTTTTTTTTTTTTTTGTGGTATGCGGGCCTCTCACTGCTGTGGCCTCTCCCGTTGCAGGGCACAGGCTCCAGACGCGCAGGCTCAGCGGCCATGGCTCACGGGCCCAGCCGCTCTGTGGCATGTGGGATCTTCCCAGACCGGGGCACGAACCCGCGTCCCCTGCATCGGCAGGCGGACTCTCAACCACTGTGCCACCAGGGAAGCCCCTAAGTTCCACTTTTATCAGTCTTGTTATGCTGTATGCTGTCACCATACCTCCCACTAGCACACTCTCCAGCACCTACTCTGGGTACCTGTGTAGGCAGCCGTGAATATCAAGATGGTCAATATAAATTGTTGGATTCTGACATAGCTTCAGAATCAACAAAGAATTGGCAATGCTTGGAAAACAATGCCACAGTCTATCTAGAAAGGTGCATGGGCAAGGATACCCATGGGGGTGTCTGAGGACTGAATTCTTATTCTGGCTGTCCCATTAACTAGTTGGTAGCTGTGGGGGAAAATGCAGTGCACCATCCAGATCCCCCTTAGTTTCTAGGGATTGCAAGCAGCAGCAAAGAGCTTGACACCAGGTCATGCAGCCTTCTGGGAGCAGTCCCCATCCAGTGACTGATCACTGTGAGATAATTAGACCCAGTTCCCTCACACATATTCAGGGCCATTCTACCTGCAGAGCTCTGCAGCCTTGGGCAAGGCTGTGTTGCCTCTACACTAACTTGACTTCTGCCTCTGTCCAACCCTACTTCCTTCCCCACCTTTTGACCTGCAACCCGCTCCCTAAGAAATGACCTAAACACTAAGCCCAGCTCACTGTCAGTTTCTGGGAGGATGCAGCATGCAGCAGTAACACTGGTCCCAGCCAGCCTCAGTTCCCCTTTCCAACCTATACAGCTACTGCAAGGATCAAATGAGATGGTGCAGTAAAATCTATTTGAAAATCACAATGTAAGTTTTATTTTCCTTTGATTAGAACGATGATTAAAGATAAATCTTCGCCTGAGCCACCTAGTACGGAATTTGAGAATACAGACTCTGAAGGCAGACAAACGTGGCTTAGAATCACTGCTTTAGCACCTATAGCTATACGACCTTGGCAAAGTCATTTTACCTTATTTCATCTCAGCTCTTCCACCTGTAAATTGAAGATAATAATACTAATCATCAAACTGTTTTGCTAATCAGAGGAGACATAACCTTCATAGGGCTTGGCACAGAGGTTTACTGGAGAAAGTGTAGCTATGTTGTTTATATCTGGGGGAAGCAGTTATAAAATGTCAAGGACTCACATGTTTCTGGGAACGAATGCAAATCTCCATGGGATAGGCAGTTTTCCCATAGGAAAAGGATGGGGAAAACATTCAGATTCTAGCTAGTTGGCATCTTTAGTGTTTGTCTGGGGGTTTAGGTGGGTGCTGAAGATGAGAGGCGGGTAAGAGAGAGGAAGAGGTCCACGCACAATATGGAAGAGAGAGGCTGGGTCGAGCAGCTGTAGGCGGTAGCTACTGTCCCCGGGTTATGGCTCAAGAAGTCATTTGGGGCAGGGTGAGTTGGAAGGTCACCTCGTGCCAGAGTTTGGGTTGCAGAACTAAAAGACAAAGATGATTTAGCGTTCTGGAGTGTGGAGTATAGTGAAGACTGGGCTGGTGTGCCCTCTTTAGGAAGGTATGAGTAGAGAAAAACACACCATAACAGGTGGGAAAGGAGGCAATTAAAAAAGAAAGAAAGAAAAGAGAGAAAGAAAGAAAGGAAGGAAGGAAGAAAGCAAGAAGGAAAGAAAGAACAAAGGAAGGAAGGAAGGGAGGGAGGGAAAGAAAGAAAAGGGAGGAACCTTAAACTCTGAGCAAGGTTATCAAAAGGTAGCAAAACAATAATCACTTAGGACGGCTCTGATATGTAGCAGTTGCTAAAGGTATACTCTGGTTGTTTGATTTATTGATTGGGAAGAGTGGGGGAGGCGAATGGAATAAACCAATGAAGTATGTTCAAAGAAACCACACGCCGTCTGCTTGGGTTTCTCCTGTCAACTTTCCCATCTTTCATCTCATCTGACTCAGCTCCAGTCAAGGTCCAGGGTCAACAGGCCCTGATGCCACTCCACTCCAGGTAGCATGAAACACTGGAATCACGTACAAAGTCTGAAAAATCAATAGTTGTTCTTCCCATATCTGTCCATGATGTCTTTTCTTGTGGTCCCAAGCACTCTCCTGGGCCTTGCATCAGCATTCTTTCTCTTCCCCCATATTCCTACCCACAGTCCACGACTCTGCTGTTGGTCTTTAAGTACGGCTTCCAAGGACATAGCATGCAGTCATGGTGCTTATCAAGGGTCATAGATAGTGACTAATGCATGAAAGGCCACTCCACTGATCCTGCGGGTCCATTCAGCTCATGTGGTCCTCCCTCTTCCCCCGCTACTCCCTGCAAAACACACCCCAGATTCTGTAGTCAGTCGTCCAGCATGACTTCCCTAGGGGAAGATGACATTTCTTCCCTCAAGAATGTGTGAAAGGCTATGCTACCCTCCAGCAAACTAGCAATTCATTTGTAGAAATAGTTTCAAGATATATTTTAAATCTTATAGTCTATAAGTCCTATTAGTGGCTAATAATTAGTCCTACTGATACTAATCATCTGAAAAGACTTAATTGGATGATCAGGATGGTGCGGATAATGATGACGAAAGCAATGACAATCACTCCTACCAGGCACTGGGGGCTCTATCCATAGCACTTTTCATACGTTATCACATTTACGCTTCATAACAACTGTGAAAGGTACTATTGTTCCCATTTTCCAGATGAAATATCAGGGCTCTGAAAGCTTAATGCGTTTGTCCAAGAGGACACAGTTAGTAAATAGTTGCAAAAAGTTTAGAACGGTGGTTGGCAAATGGGATGCGTGGTGTGTTTGCTAACTAAAAACAAAACAAAAACAAAACAGAAATAGTGAGTTGCAGGATACAAATTTGAACCCACCTGTCTAACCCCAAAGCTGGTGCTCTTTCTGCGACATTACACTGCTCTCAACCTGTACCATGCTGCCCAGGCCGTGGGCTGCCCCGTGCCAAGTGCTGGGGAGGGAGGAGAGGGGAAAATATAAAGGTTGATGAAGTCAGCAGCCTTTTCTGCTTTCTTCCTCTTCCCCTGGTTTTTTCTCATGCTCCTTCCTCCCTCTGCCCCTTGCTCTTGCGAACAGATACCAAGCACTTCTCACACGTCAGTCTCTGGGATAGGCACCTGGGAAACACGGTCCCTCCCCTCAAGGTGTTCCTGGCTCCAGACTTCAATGGGTTTATAATTTAGTTGGAGAGCTGAGACAAATAGACAGAAAACTATACCAGAATAAAATCAAACGGACAATTGTCTTAAGTGATGTGCTACCCACTAGAAGTGTCATATTAATTCAGAGGACGGAGAGAAAGGTTTGCAAAGAATAAGAGGCAAGCAGAAGGTGACACTTTAAGGGTATTTCCCCCTCCCCCAAATTAGATATTATGGTATGATTTTTTTCTGACTCTAAAAATAATATCGCTTCGTTGCCCAAAACATTGAAACCACAGAAGAATCTAAAGAAGCAAAGAAAAACCAAGCAAAGAATATTCCCCTAAGTACTATAAATAGAAATATATATGTATATATCTCAGGGTTTCTTAGCCTTGGCACGATTGACATTTGACCCAGATAGTTCTTTGTTGAGGTGAGGGCTGTCCTGTGCATTACAGCGTATTTAGCAGAATTCCTGACCCCACCCACTAGATGTTAGTATTTCTCCCCTTTCAGTTGTGATAAACAAAAAATATCTTCAGACATTGCCAAAGGTCCGCTATGGGGAGGCAAGATTGCCCCTATGAGATCTCTGACTCTGTCTCTCTCCTTCTCTCTCTCTGTATATACACACGCTTACATGTACATATATAGTTATACGTACATACATATGTGGGTGTGTATACACCCACACACATACATATACACACACACAAGTGCATGCACACACACACATTTTCATTCAAGGCATTTTTCTTTGCAGACAATATACTCCTGTATATCACAAATTAGATTATGCTATGCACATTGTCTGGTACCCCATTTTTGTTTAGGTATCAATATCTAAATAATAATATTGTAGCTATTTTGCGTTAATATTGCATTTTGTTCCTATACCATATTTACCTAACCATTGCTCTATTTTCACCCACTTAGGTTTTTCCAAATGTTTTCCCAGTGTAAGAAACACTGCAGTGAATATTCTTGTGCATAAATCTTAATGAAAGAAAGTTTCTTTCTGATAAACTCCTAGAAGTGGAATTTCTGGGCTGATGACCTTTCCAGATTTTGCTAATTTTTCTCCAGAAAATAATCATGTAATCAAGTAATGCTCCTCTCAACTTTATATGACAATGCTTATGTCTCACCTCATCATTCACAGTGGGCATTAGTAATATTTTAAATCTCTGCCAGTGTGACAGGTAAAACGAATAGTAACACACTGCTAATTTGAATTTTTTGACTATTAGTAAGACTGAACATCTGTTTGCATATTTTAGCAATTTGCATTTCTTGTTTTGGGAATTATATTCCATGGTCATTACTTATTTTTGAGTGTTTTCTTTTTTAAAAGTTGATTTATAAGAATTAATATTCTTAATATTCTTGCATGCAATAATTTCTCAGTTTGTTGTCTTTCAACTTTAGTTATAATTAATATTCTTGCATGCAATAAATAATTTCTCAGTTTATTATGTGTCTTTCAACTTTAGTTATCATTTGTGATGTTGTAAAAGAATTTTTTTCGTTTATTGAAGTCATTTAAAGACTCTTTAAATCATTTATAAAATTCATAAGTAATCTGTTGTAATTTTATTGAAATCACAGCCTTTGTAGGTAAAAAAGGGATTGAATATTGAAAATTTCATATGGTTTCAATCTGACACTTTAATGTTGTTTTTTGGGAGAATTTATATTTTATGATTTTTAGACCAGGAATATTATATGCCCTTCTATATATTCATGTCTCCTTTTATGTTCCTCAGTAAGTTTGATAGTATATTTTTACACAGAAAAAAAACATTTTTTTTTTGACTACTGCATGCAGCTTGTGGATCGTAGTTCCCCGACCAGGGATTGAACCCGGGACCAAGGCAGTGAGAGTGCCAAGTCCTAACCACTGGACCCCGAAGTCCAGAAAAAAATTCTTATACGGGGCTTCCCTGGTGGCGCAGTGGTTGAGAGTCCGCCTGCCGATGCAGGGGACACGGG
>NW_020175731.1:4576187-4662189 GCF_003031525.2 Neophocaena asiaeorientalis asiaeorientalis
AAAAAAAAAAAAAAAAAAAAAATTCTTATATGTTTATTTTCAGTTATTTCACATTTGGTAGTGTTATGAAAGGAATCTTTCAGAAAAAAAATAACTGTTTTATGGGAAACTAATAGGAGATGGCATTTTTGATCACCTTTCTTAGTCCTTTTTCTCTGTTTATTTTTTTCAATTAATGTCATGGATTTTTCTATAACATCTATAAATGGCAGTAAGTTTGCATCTTCCTTTCTAGTATTTAACCTGCCTTCCTGTTCCTGAACCATTACATTGATTATGACTTCCAGAAAGATGCTGATAGTATTTAGCTCTCATAATGGACATTGTTCCTGATGTTAATAGATGTGAAACTAACATTTAACCACTAGGTGTGATTATTATGACTTTCCGGATAGATAACTTTATTATATTAAGAAGTTACCCATTCCTAGTGACAATGTGGGCTTTTCTCGATTGTTTTAAATCAAGAGTGGGCATTCATCTTTTTTGGGTTCTTTCTAGAGAGGACAGGGAAAAGGCCGGAGCAGTGGGTCTCCCAGCAGGTGGTCATGGCATCATTTCTTTTCTGCTTTCAATAAACCAACCATCTCTGGGAGGTTTGTCCTATCAGAGCCTGCCTTTTATTTTTATCCAATCTCCTGGGGCAGGTGCAGGTAGCAGTGTTGCGTAGACTTCTTCCATGTGCTGCTACCCCAGCCAGGAAACAGCTCCTGCCCTGCTGTAGTCAATTACTGTCACTGCCTTAATAAAGGCATAAACTCTAAAGGTGACCCAGAGATGCTAGCTTCTTCCTCATATGTTCATTGCAGTGAAGAGAGAGCCCAGACTGTGTGCTCTCCATTTCCAGCCCAGTAACTCTGAGTCAGGGACTTATACCAAGGCCTCTTTCACTACATCCTAAGGTGCTGTTTAGGATGAAGGATCAGGAGTTGACAATGTCTCCGTCCAACATGCTCTCTCATACACCATTTATGGCAAAAATCTGTCCATGTTTCTGGAATAGTGATGACATTCTTCTTTAGAATTAACTAAAGACATTCTTTCTTTAGTTTCCAAGTCTCCCCCACCTTTATTTCTATATTGTGTAGGTGGTTTCAATGGGAATTGGGAAGGATGGAAATGATCACTTGTGAACACATTGCCATCTGACCCAGAGATCCTCATCAGTTGTCAATTGCCTGTTAATGGTAATTGGCCAACCACTTCTGGTACAAAAACCATGCTTCCTGATATACAATATGGAAACAAGTGAAAGAGGAATTCAGCTTCCTCCGTCATCTATTAGCCTTTCACCAAGTAATGGGTATCAATTTTTTTTGGAATATCAGTTAATTTGCTCTGCTTCCATTCTTGATACATAGTCTTCCTGTCGTGGCTGAAAGACCAAGAGTTCCAGCCACTGGCTGGGTATCCTTTGGCAAGTATTTTCTGAACCTTGACTTCTTCAAGTACAGCAGAGACAAATTGGCACTTAGCTTGAAGTACTGCATGACTTGATACCTGTAAAAGTGTTTTGCACGCTCGAGAGCAGCTCTGCCCGGTAGGCATATAATGTGAGACATGAATGGTAGCCATGAGTATAATTTTAAATGTTCTAACAGTTACTGTTTTGAAAATCAAAAAGAATCAGATGAGATTCGTTTTAATAATGTTTTCATATATTTATTTTCAGTTTATCCACTATATTATCATTTCAGCATATAACCAATATGAAAGTTTTTCAAAATGATATTTTATCTTCTGGCTATTGTCCTAAGCCTTTAAACTCCTTCAGCACATCTCAGTTCAGATCAGCCACTTTTCAAATGCCCCATAGCCACATGTGGCTAATGGCTACCGCATCAGGAAATAGTTCCAGTGCATTAAACAGAGGATAATTTTTTTTTTCCGCCCCGATACGAATTCTTCCTCAAACTCCTTAATTATTGCTTTGGGATAGGTGGTGGGAGTCTAATTCCTCAGGTCGTATCTCTTGCCTATTCTTTCGAATCAGATACCGTCTCTGACCCAGAGCTGGGGCAGCCGTGCCCAGGGTCATCTCAGGATTATCCTGGGGACTGACTTCCTGCCACCTGTCAAAACTGGCTGCCTGCTGTCTGACCCAGTCAGCTGGAGGATCCAGGCAACACTGAAACCTTCTGCACTCCCTGCTCACAATTACCTGTCTGCACACATTTGCCAGCTGGCTGAACTTGCCCTCAGGTAACCTCCTCCATCGAGGATGGCTGGGGCCCACCAGCGTCACAGAGCAGGTGCTGGCCCACACAGACTGTGACGAAGTTCCTGCAGACTCCCAGACTGGAACTCCCAATATGCGTCAGTCTCCACCCAAACCCCCGTGAACAACATTTCTGATGAAATATACCCAGAATTTGAGCACTTCCCACCAGTTCACCGCTAACAGCTTGATTCAAACCACCATGGTCTCTTACCTGGGCTCTCGCAGTCGTTTCTTCACTGCTCTTGCTGCCCCACCCTTTCCCTCTTCAGTGCACTCTCCACACAGCAGTCAGAATGATCCAGCGAGGATGCAGGGCAACCCACAGCACTCCTCTGCCCACTCCGTCCAGTGGCTTCCCGTCTCACTCACAGTAAAAAGCCAAGGTCCTCAGATCGGCCTAGAAGAGCCTTCGCGATCTGGCCTGTCACAGCTTCTTCTCAGGACCCATATCCTCACTTTCTCACTCTGGGCTAGACTTTCTTATTCGTCCTCACCCTACCAGACAGGCTACCAACTCAGAGCCTTGGCCTTGTGCTCCCCGTTCCTGAACATGCATCCCTAAGATTGCCACACAGCTGGCTCTCATCTCCTCCAGGGTTTTTGTCAAATGTTCCCTTATCAGTAACGGCGTTCCTCATAGCCCCATTAAAACTTGCAACCCGCTACCCACACTCTCTAGCTCCCTTTTCTGATTTATTTCTTTTCATAGAACTTATCACCATCCAACATTTTCTACATTTTACTTTTATATTTATATATATTTTTACCGTCTGTCGTGCCTTCTCCTATATTCCCAGTGACCTTGTATTCTGGTCTACTCCTGAGTTCCCAGAAGCTTCATAGTGCTTGGCACATAGTAGCTGCTCGATAAAAATATTTGTTGAATCCGTGAATGAATGAACGAGTAAAAATGGTGACTGAAACCTTGCCCTAAATTTCCCTCCCAGATCCCAGAAATGCCCTGATGGACACAGAAAGCCCAGTGCTCTGCGTGTCAGGCATGCTGGTTCTACTTTCTTGTGAACTCTGAAATGCATTTACTGTGAACACTCCACACGTCACCGCCTGTTCCTTTTTAACAAGGGGTTAGTGGTCACAAATGGAAACAGACAGAAGGAAGAGCTGGCAGAATGAAAAAGCAAAGTTGTTTGTACCCCCTTGGCTCACCCGCTTGAGAATTCCAAGCATTTCAAACTGTGGCCATGGTTCTTCCAACAGCCTGACCCATACTTGGCTCCTTTCACAGAATTTCACGGGAAAAAATTGCAATAACTTTTGTGTATAATACCATGGCCACCTTGAGCCGACACTAGGGCTGTATGTACACATACAAAATGAAGTAAAGGATTAAGGCCATTTTTCAGATAACAGAAAACCAGAATCCGTCAACTAGATGGTTTGTTCAACCTAAAAAGTTTCTAAAATTTCCTCACTTGTCCACTTCACTTTGAAACTACACCTTTAACGGCCAGTTCACATGTTTTCTCAAAAACACAGAAATCTTTCCCACCTCTGTTAGGTAAGGTAATTTCCATCTAAATTTCCCTATACAAATGTTAAAGTGCTTGTGTTATTAGTTTCCTACAGAGTTGAAATACAGATGACGTGGGCTACAAAATATAGTCATGTAGATATCAGAGTCAGAAAAACTAGAGGGGCTAATCTTTTCACCCAGTAAGAGTCAAATCCGAACCCTTGGGGAGTAGCAATTCTTGAACACCTGGGGCATTTGAATCAGACTTCACACTCGAGAAATACCTAAGGATCTGACTTCTTTTGGGTCCATGGGAAATGGCAGCATGCTTGCTGGGGCAGCCTGCCAACACTGGCCCACTGAGTCAAATCCCAGAGCCACCCTTCTCTCCTCCCTGCCTGCCCACCTGGTCTGTCTGTTCCCCCCGGCCACATGGCACAGAAGTCCTGCAGACTGAGGACATCCCTTATCGGATGCAGCTCAGTGTTCTCGGATTTTATGGGATCTCCAGTGACACAACATTCCTTTGAATGGTGTTCTTCTTGAGACATCACTGCAGCATTCCAAAGGGAAGGTTTTCATTCAGCTGGCTGACCAGGGCCACGTCAACTCTCAGTCCTCTCGTAGATTAATTTTTCTTCCCTCTATGGTAAAGAACCACCTTCAGCCATTTCTGAAATTAGAATTAAACTTTCATTTGCATAATTAAGTTCAAGAGTATGTTATTTTCACTTCCTTGAAGGTTAATTGGTTATGATCTTTGCCTAAAGATAATAGATGACATATTCCACTTGCGTTATTTTGATGGACTTCTACTCTATTTTTAAACTTCCACTCCATTACAGATAGAGCATCTTGGAAATTATTTGAAAGCAGCACTTAAACAAATCTGGGTCTCTACCCACTTTAATTGACTTACGTTTTGGGCCAGATTTGGTGTCCCCAGAAGTTCATGATATTAACCACAGCACAAAGTATTTAATCCACTGATTTTTGGAGCATTTATATTGACTGAAGCTTTTGATATACAATACTTATGCCTAGAAACCTTTATCCATTCCCTCTGTCAATCCATGAACATTCTACTACTACTTTCTTTAAATCTAGGTTTCTTCTAAGAAATTTAATAATAAAATTATTTAATAATTTAATTTAATAATTTAATTTAATAATTAAATAATTTAATTTAATAATTTTATAGTAATTCTATTATAATTATTTTATAATAAAAAAGTATAGTTATAATAATGCTAATACAATCATGATCACAAATAATAATGATTATTATAATAATAATAGTTATATTAATCATATAAATATTATAGTAATAATAACAGCATAGGAATAGCTGTCATATAACTTATTTAATTTTCACAAATGACCATGATGTTGGTATTTTTATCATCCCCGTTTTATTGATGAGGAATCTGAGGCATGGAGAAATGAAATTATGTGCCTTAATTCAAACACCTGGTGTATCAAGGCACTGGGACCCCTTCTCTTTCTCACTCTTGCTCTGATGATTCAAATATTCTCACTTCCAGAATGTGCTTGGTCACTTTCTACACTAATTGTTCACCACATCCTTCTGGAAATGATGAACCTACGTATATGTTCTTTGTACTTATTCATCCCACAGATTGACTCTTCGAGACCCAACTCGAGTACCCCTCCTCCATGAGGGCTTTCACAGTGCTCGCATGCAGAATCAGCCCCCCCTCCTCAGTGTGCCTAATTCTGTCTGAAATGGGCTTCTATTATTGCACTTATCACATTGTCCCAGAAATGTGCCCCTGTACCTTGCACTCAGCTTTCCAGCTTTACTTACTCACATCTCTGTCTCGAATGCATGGTACAGTGACCAAGGCATCAGAGGAGCTACACAAAGGATGGTTTTATAAATGAAACCTGTGTTTCCCAGAAACATAGGAAAGGACTCTTCTGTGTCTTTTGTCCTTGCCTGCCCTCCCTCTCCTCAGACCTCTAGAGCTGTTGGGTCTCCCCAGTTGATAATCGAGTGAGGTGGCCAATGGCTAATTTCCCCAGAAGCAGAAATAACCCAAGGTTGTACCACCACACCAAGGGTCTTTAGCTAACAGCAAGGTCAAAGGGCAAGTTGGGATTGAGCTGGCAAAATGTATTGCCTCCCTCTTCCTGTCATGAAGGGTAGTACTTGGCTTGGTGGTAAAAGGTCAGAAATGGTGATTCCATGTATGTGCATCCACACACACATGTATGGGGTCATTCCCTTCAGCTCAATTTGTTTATCTTTCCAGCTAATATTTGTTAAATGTCTTCTGTATTCCACGTGTTGGGCTAGGTGCTGGGAATACAATTTGTACAAACAGTAGAGAGGTCAGCTAATGGTCCCTGCCCTCATGGAGCGTATAGCTGACCGGGGAGACATGAACATTGATTGCATTCTCTGAAGAGTTATTCAGACCTGTCAGATCATGATTCTGCATCACTTACTGGACAGTTACCTCCACACTTCTCTCTGCCACCACGGTCTCTGTCCTAGGCTCTTGCCCCAGGCTCGGGGCCATAGATGAACAACCACATTTAGTGCCTCGGCTGCACCTCAGTGGCACAAAAAAATGGGAAAGGAAACTACGTTCATAGCTGATAACCAATATTTACTGAGTGGTTATCACACACCAGGCCTTATGCTTCATGTATTGTATTATTTAATGATCACAGTGACCACTGAGGTAGATGCTGTTGTTAAGCCTGTTTTAATAACAGGAATTGCTAATGACATTTAAAGAGGTTAAGGAACCTGCCCAAGATTAAACAGCTAGTAAATGAACTCTGGAGTTATGTAAACACTAGCGCTTTACTGTCATAAATTTATGCCCCCAAATTAAACATTTTAGGATACCAAAGTATTTAATTCTTCACTTTCCTTTCTGATTTATAACGTATAAAGCATTTATAAATAATGTCTTTTAACTTTACGGTAATAATAGAAAGAAGGTATTTGAGCTTCATCTGATAGAGAAGGAACCTGAACCTTAAGTTTTCCAAGACTATGGGGCCAATAAGCTGAGGAGTCAGGGTTTTCATCTGTCGATCCGAGCTCTACCCAGGTTGCTTGCATAGAACAGCCCAGAAGGAAACAAACAACATCCCGGAATCTTTCTATAAATAGACTCACGGAGAATTAAATTAGACCTTTTGTACTATTACAACTTCTCTTCTATCCATTTGGCGATGATTCTTAAAATATTAAAACAGTCATTATCAACCACATACGTACAAACCCATCTTAAAGACCAGATGACCTTTAGGTCCACATAAATGGGCTACTCTCAGTATTAACCAGAAATAGCCGTTTTTTAAAGGAGAGAAATGGCTGCAGTGACAGAATGTCAGAGGTCCGGCATTCATGCAGCAGGCATAGCCACGCACTTGCATCACTCTCGCGGGGGCTGTGTGCCACTGCTCCCACAACCACTCAGGGTCGAAGGCGAGTCCTGTGCCCGAATTTAGAAAGCTAGGTCGGAAGGCCCGCTTTTCCGGTTACTTAACTCTGAGGTCTTGGTTTCCTCCCCTGCACATGGGGATGATAACAGGGAAGAACACTTGCCTCCTTGGATCGTCATGAGGTTGAACGAGAAAACGTAAGCAAAGTACATACCTCATGACTCAGTTTCCCCATCTTTTTTTTTTTTTTTTTGCGGTACGCGGGCCTCTCACTGTTGTGGCCTCTCCGGTTGCGGAGCACAGGCTCCGGACGCGCAGGCTCAGCGGCCATGGCTCACGGGCCCAGCCGCTCTGCGGCATGTGGGATCTTCTCGGACCGCGGCACGATCCCGCGTCCCCTGCAAAGGCAGGCGGACTCTCAACCACTGTGCCACCAGGGAAGCCCTCAGTTTCCCCATCTTTAAAATGAGAATTAATAATAATACCAACCTCGGAGGGCTGTTGTGAGGATTAAATGAGTCAATTTGTGTAATAACGTACTGGGCAAGTATACAACATACGGTGCATGCAATACAAATGTTAGTTTAAAAAATATAGTTTATCTCATTTTATGTTGTCATTTATATATTTCTATTTCTTACATTTTATAACAATTTGGAAATAAATGTAATGCATAGGGGGTAAAAAAAGAAAATGTAAGCAAAGAATCAACATACTAAGGAATAAGTAACCTGTATGTGGATGGCAACCATTGTTGAAACCCTGAGACATGGTTTAAGCAAAATTAAATGCAAAGAGTTATTCTGGATCTGTAACCGCTCCACTGAAATAGTATTTAGAGTTTATAGTTCTCCTGACAATAAGGGCTAAACACTAAAATAGTTGGAGATTATATGGCATTTTGAAAATAAGATGGGGTTAAGAGTTAGGCAAATCTGGATTTGACTCCAGTCTCTGAGTTACTTAAACTCTCTGAGCCTCATTATTCTAATCTGTGAAATGAGGATAAAAGTATCTTTCCTGTAGTGAAGACTATAGTAAGTACAGAAAGAACCTAATGGCGAGCTCAGCGATGGAGGGGACTTGTTTTGTCGTATGTACTGTTGAATCCGCAGGGTGTTACCCAGCGGCTCCACACAGCAAATGCTTGCTTGTTGAACTAATGAGAGAACTTTGCCGGCACAGGGTGCGTGCTCAGTGTCTCATCATTATTTTTATTAATAATGCTTGCCGGTGGTAGGGGTTGGGGCTGAGGCTGTGGAGGGCAGGTCACCATGCCCACAATGTAATGGCACAACTGGTCTTGGTGGAGGGTCACTATGACATATTGACTACAGCAGGCACCTTATCACCCCAAATTTAAATGTCATCGGGAGGTGAAGGACACCTTTATCAGCACCCCATTTTGGCAGTAAAAATCTACTCTGTTTAACTCTCCTTATTAGCAGGGGCAATGATATGTTCACATATTGATCCGTTGCTTCACAAATGTTCTTTTATAACCCAAACTCCAAGTCCAGAGCACCCCATGACTGAAATCCTATTCGTGTTGCTAGACCAAAAAGCAATAGTTTTTGTAAAACTTGTCCCTGTATTGATGATTTCCGTGAGTGAATTCAGTCATGTTTATCGAGAAAACTCAAATGCTGAGGGTAGAATTGAGAGGGGCCCTTATACATTCCCCAAAGCAAGCCTGGGTCTTTGAACTAACTTTTGGAGACAAATATATGTTCTTAGTGAGCACTAAACTGTGTGCATTAAATTTTTACGTTACCGAAACATCTTACTTTCTCATTAAATTATCCAAACAATTCTCAAAGGTGAGTAACATGATTCTGCCTTTACAGACGGATACCAGGACCAGAATCAGCTGTGAATAAATGACTAACTTCTTGACATGCTCTAAATTAAAATAACATCTACACTGATTTTCCTTTGGTGCCCATACAATTGTCTAGGATGCTCTTTTGACTTTATGAGGTAAAGGAAATAAAATAGCTTCGATCTCTTAACTTCCAGTAAATAGAGGCTTTGCTAAGCTGTACTTGGGATGGGGGAGGGGCAGATACTCATAATATCACGTTGGAACCTCGATTAGGATACTGAAAGATCTCCAGATTATTTTATAGTCATAATCAAAAAGTAATCCAATGGCTATTGGGGAATCTGGAAGAGATTCCACAACTTGTGTTCTTCTGAGATTATTTGGTGCTATGGCATCTTTATAATGAAAAAGGAAACGAGAGATTAATTTAGAAAGCATTAATTTAGATATTAATGTAAAGATTTCATTTCACCCAGAACCAAATACCATTTCCACAGTGTGTTTTTAGTTCTTAGACTTTATCGGTGAGACTGCAGTTCCGTGTACAATTTGTTATCAACAAGGACCCCAAGTACATTGGGATACAATTGTGCCAGGACGCACTCGTTAAATGTTTTGGGGTTCCTTTTCTGCATGGTTTACCCTGTACTTGTAGAAAAATAAGTATAACTTACCCTGTAAATTTTCTTGCTTACCCTGGTAAACATAGGGTCATTTCTGCAAACCTCTATCTGATTGATAAATGGCCTGAGCGACTTGTCCCAGGGGTGGACATCTCTGCTTTGGGGATAATGGACCAAAAAAAGCCAAGGACACGTTTGTAAGTGAGGTCCAGACCTTCTGTCCTCAACAGCATTGATTCTGATTTGTCCCAGATTCGTAATATTAACATCATGCTTTGCAGTTGATAAAATGCCTTCATATCCAAGTCTCCTTTTGTTTTCATCCAGGGAGGCAAATACACAAAGAAACTGAGGGTCAGAGAAAGTAACTGACTTGCCCAAGAGATACCAGTAGGAAGTGGAAGAGTTCAGATCCGTGTTTCTCACACCTGAGTGTGCATCAGTGCTACACGGAGAGGTTGTTTGCTGGGCCCCAACTCCACAATGTGTGAATCCGCAGATCTGGGTGAGGCCCTAGAACTCGCATGTCTCACAAATTCCCAGGTGTCGCTGGATGCTGCTACTGCACCAATGACCCCACTTTGAGAACCACCAGATTAAAAGACGAGCCGTCTGATTCCTAAGCCTGGTCTCTTCTCTCTAAGCCACACTTCCCTACAAAGGGCGGCAGCTCCAATTGGCTTTCTCCTCCAGCTCTTTAAAATTCATCTTTCTTTAAAAGGTAAAATGCAAAGTTCTATTTGAACAATTCAAACCTTTACAATTGGATATCTTCTACCTTATTAGAATATTTGAACAAAAATGGAAAACACCTTTTTTTTCCTCCTGGTAGAACAATGACTAATCATGGTTTTAAAGACTATTTTAAAGAAAAACTGTGGTTTGACAAGAAAATAACTGTTGAATGTATTGTGGCATTCATATAAATGGCCTCATTTGCTGAAACGAGACATTTAATAAATAAAGGTGTAGTCTGGGTGGAATTGGTATTTTCATGCCCCAAACTCTATTACTGTTCCCAAAATGAGACATAATTGAAGGATGCTATAGCATCTAGGAAAAGCCAATTCGTTTCATGTGAAAAGCAATAGCCTATTCCACATCTTCAGCATGAAACTTCAACTCACTTTATTTATTTATTTTTTACATCTTTATTGGAGTATAATTGCTTTACAATGGTGTGTTAGTTTCTGCTGTATAACAAAGTGAATCAGTTATACATATACAAAACTCACTTTAAACCAAGGTCTCAGCCTCAACACTATTGGCACTTGGGCCAGATGTTTCTTTTTTGGCGTGGGGGAGGGAGAGGGGATGGTCTGTACATTTTAGGATGTTTAGCAACATCACTGACCTCTACCCACTAGCTTCCTGGAGCACCTCCTTACATTGTGACAACTGAAAATGTCTCCAGACATTACCAAATGTTCTGAACCAAGACTTTAAGGGGAGGGAATATAAATTAAGTTCCTACTCCATGCTCGAGGCTGGGCAAAGTTTTGCATGTAAGATAATTGGGTTGTTTAAATTAGTGTGGTTAGACAGTTGCTGGAGAGACATCAACCCCAAAACATCTTCTTTTCTTGGGTGCTGTTCCTAAAATCCCACTAAATGTATTTTTGTGTGTGTGTGTGTGTGTGTGTGTGGGAGCTGCTAAGTACTGCCTGTTTGTTTCTATGAAATTCTTCAAAGGTGCGGGGCTTCGGAAGTAGTAACGCACTATCACTCATGATTCAGTATGACTTCAGTTTAGGGACACTGGGTAACCACAGAGAGGCTAAGACAAGAGGGTCCAAAATTTTTTTTAGTTTTGATCATGTTGATGCTTGTAAATTGTTTACATTTGTTTCTCTGCTCTACAGTATTTCATGGTGGTATCTTCATGTATCCTCTATTCGTGTATATTCATGTATCCTTTATTAATGGACATGTGTGTTATTACTCTCCAAAGAGGTTGTAGCAGACTGGGAGATCCTGATTCTAGCATCAAACCCCTATATTGGACACTATCAAATATCTGACATCATTAGGCTTTTTATTTTTACAAACTGGAAGTGTTTATACTCTCTCACTGTTGCTTTATTGAATTTTTCTGATTACTATTGGTGATATTATTGGGGTTTTTACTTCCTCTCTGTGAATTACTTACTCATAACCTCTTCTCATTGCAGGGAGCTGGAGATTTGGGATGGATTTTTTTGCCATTTATTTAATAAGTAATTGAAATTGTTTATATATTTTAAAATTGTCTTTAGCCCTTTAATTTGCATTTTTAAAAATCTGTGGCTTATCTTTTTATTTGTTCATAGTGCCTATTTTTATATAGATATTTAAATTTTAATGTAGTGTCATTTATGATCAGACTTTTCATTTACTGCTTTTGTGTCTTATTTCTGATATCATTTATCCAAATATTTTAAAGAATTTTTTTTGTTTTTTTCTTCTAAACCTTAAAGTTTTGCATTTCACATCAAGAACTTTAACCTATCTAGAATTGCTTTTTTGTGAAAGGTGTAAGGTGGAGATTTAATTTGGTCTTTTTTCTATAATACAAGTCAAGTGTCCTGGAACCAGATAGGAAATGGTTCTTATTCCCCACACCAATGTGTAATGGCACCTCTCTCATATACTAGACCTATAACACACACACACACACACACACACACACACACACATACACACACAAAGTCAGCTTGTTTCTGGGTTGTCTATTCTGTTTTATTAGTCTGTTTCTCTACACCTACTACAATATCACCCTGCCTTTATTAATCTGGCTCTATAATAACTCAGTATCTGACCAGGCAAATTTCCCTTCCTAATTCTTCTTCAAAATTGTCTTGATTATTCTTGACCCTTTATTTATCTATATATATTTTAAGATTAGCTTTCTGTCAAGCTCATGAAAAACTCTGTCAGGGTTGTGACTAGTTGCATTGAATTTATAGATTTATTAGATGAAAATTGACATTTCTATGATATTAAGTATTCCCGTAACGACATATTTCTCTCTCCAAAGATTATGTTCCCTTATGTACTTCAACACATTTTTATAATTTTCTCCATAGGGTCTTTCACAAACTAGATAACTTATTGTTACTTAGATAGTTACTTAGATTCATGGATTATTTATATTTACTAATATATTTTGGGAAAAGTTCCTTTTATATTCTGGATATAAGTCTTTTATCAAATATATGCCTTGCAAATATTTTATCTAAGTCTATAGCTAATCCACATTTTTTGGATTGGAACTGCTTACGGTCTATACAACGCTAAGTAGAAGTCAATAAATGGTATCCTTGATTTATTTCTGATTTTGAAGAGAATGCTTCTATCAGTAATTATAATGTTTGCTTTCAATTTGAGTCATATTATCTCTATCAGATTAAGAAAGATTCTTTCAATTCCTATTTGAAATTTAAAATGATGATTGCATTGTATTTTGTATATTTTTTCAAATGACCATGTGTTTTTTTCTCCTTCAATCTACTCATGTGATAAACTACGTTAACAAATATTAAATCATCTTTACCCTCCTATGATAAATCCTACATCTAAACACACACACACACACACACACAGTTGGGTTCTACTTACTGGTATTTTATTTATAATTTTTTGCATATATACTCATGAAGAAGATGTGCCTTTTAAGTTTTCTTTCTGATACTGGTTTGTCTGCTTTTGCTGTTAAAGTCAGCTTGTTTCTGGGTTGTCTATTCTGTTTTATTAGTCTGTTTCTCTACACCTACTACAATATCACCCTGCCTTTATTAATCTGGCTCTATAATAACTCAGTATCTGACCAGGCAAATTTCCCTTCCTAATTCTTCTTCAAAATTGTCTTGATTATTCTTGACCCTTTATTTATCTATATATATTTTAAGATTAGCTTTCTGTCAAGCTCATGAAAAACTCTGTCAGGGTTGTGACTAGTTGCATTGAATTTATAGATTTATTAGATGAAAATTGACATTTCTATGATATTAAGTATTCCCGTAACGACATATTTCTCTCTCCAAAGATTATGTTCCCTTATGTACTTCAACACATTTTTATAATTTTCTCCATAGGGTCTTTCACAAACTAGATAACTTATTGTTACTTAGATAGTTACTTAGATTCATGGATTATTTATATTTACTAATATATTTTGGGAAAAGTTCCTTTTATATTCTGGATATAAGTCTTTTATCAAATATATGCCTTGCAAATATTTTATCTAAGTCTATAGCTAATCCACATTTTTTGGATTGGAACTGCTTACGGTCTATACAACGCTAAGTAGAAGTCAATAAATGGTATCCTTGATTTATTTCTGATTTTGAAGAGAATGCTTCTATCAGTAATTATAATGTTTGCTTTCAATTTGAGTCATATTATCTCTATCAGATTAAGAAAGATTCTTTCAATTCCTATTTGAAATTTAAAATGATGATTGCATTGTATTTTGTATATTTTTTCAAATGACCATGTGTTTTTTTCTCCTTCAATCTACTCATGTGATAAACTACGTTAACAAATATTAAATCATCTTTACCCTCCTATGATAAATCCTACATCTAAACACACACACACACACACACACAGTTGGGTTCTACTTACTGGTATTTTATTTATAATTTTTTGCATATATACTCATGAAGAAGATGTGCCTTTTAAGTTTTCTTTCTGATACTGGTTTGTCTGCTTTTGCTGTTAAGAAATTCTTAGTCTCTTGAGATGATTTAGGGAGCTTTCCTTCCTTTGTTGTTTTCTGAAAATGTATATAGCACAACAATCATCTGTCCCTGGAAGATCTGACAGCTCTCTCCAGTAAAATTATGTTGGCCAGTTCTTTTTTATAACAAGGAAAATTTGAATGTAGATCAAATTTATATACTGGCTAAATAAATCTGCTCCTGCCTTCTCGGTTTTTTTTTTTAGTTAATTATAGTAATTTATATTTGTCTAGACTACTGTTTATTTTAGTAGTTTAAAAAAATTTATTTGCATTAAGCTGTTTATCACTTTACATTTTTTAACTATGTTCTCTGTCTGTACTTATTTGTGCCTTTAAACTTCCAATTTTGTTTATTTCTTCTCTTTTTCAAAATTAGTCATGATGGAGAAATTTTTATTGGCATATAGTTGCTTTACAATGTCATGTTAGCTTCTGCTGTACAACAAAGTGAATCAGTAGATGTATACATATATCCCCTCTTTTTTGGATTTCCTCCCCATTTAGGTCACCACAGAACACTGAGTAGAGTTCCCTGTGCTATACAGTAGGTTCTCATTAGTTATCTATTTTATATAGAGTAGCGTGTATATGTCAATCCCAATCTCCCAGTTCATCCCACTCTGCCTTCCCTGCTTGGTATCCATAAGTGTTTTCTCTACATCTGTGTCTCTATTTCTGCCTTGCAAATAAGTTCATCTGTACCATTCTTCTAGATTCCACATATAAGTGATATTATACGATATTTGCTTTTCTCTTTCTGACTTAACTTCACTCTGTATGACAGTCTCTAGGTCCAACCACATCTCTGCAAATGGCACAATTTCATTCTTTTTTATGGCTAACATTCCATTGTATGTACCACATCTTCTTTATCCATTCCTCTGTCGATGGACATTTAGGGTGCTTCCATGACCTGGCTATTGTAAATAGTGCTGCAATGAACATTGGGATGCATGTGTTTTTTTGAGTTATGGTTTTCTCAGGGTATATGCCCAGTAGTGGGATTTCTGGGTCATATGGTAGTTCTATTTTTAGTTTTTTAAGGACCCTCCATACTGTTCTCCATAATTGCTATACCAATTTACATTCCCACCAACAGTGTAGGAGGGTTCCCTTTTCTCCACACCCTCTCCAGCATTTGTTGTCTGTAGATTTTTTTGATGATGACCATTCTGACCAGTGTGAAGTGATACCTCATCATAGTTTTGATTTGCATTTCTCTAATAATTAGTGATGTTGAGCATCTTTTCATGTGTTTTTTGGCCATCTGTATGTCGTCTTTGGAGAAATGTCTATTTAGGTCTTCTGCCCACATTTTGGTTGTTTGTTTGTTTTTTTTTGATATTGAGCTGCATGAGCTGTTTGTATATTTTGGAGATTAATCCGTTGTCAGTTGTTTCATTTGCAAATATTTTCTCCCATTCTGAGGGTTGTCTTTTCATCTTGTTTATGGTTTCCTTTGCTGTGCAAAAGATTTTAAGTTTAATTAGGTCTTATTTGTTTATTTTTGTTTTTATTTTCATTACTCTAGGAGGTGGGTCAAAAAAGATCTTGCTGCGATTTATGTCAAAGAGTGTTCTGCCGATGTTTTCCTCTAAGAGTTTTATAGTGTCCGGCCTTATATTTGGGTCTTTAATCCATTTTGAGTTTATTTTTGTGTTAGAGAATTATTTTACTAGTCTTTTCAATAAGACAGCTTTGGTTTCGTTGTTCTTTCTTTTTTCTTTCTTTTTTTTTACTAATATGTTTTCTTTATTATTTCCTTCCTTCTATTTACTTTAGGTTCACAATGTTGTTTTTTCCCAACCTTTTGATTTATTTAGCTCATTAATTTTTAATTTTTCTCCCTTTCTAATTTATGTGTTAACTATCATAAATTTTCTCCAAGTCCTAGTTCCATCTTATAATCTTTAAAATGTAGTGCTTTCATTCTCATTTAATTTAAAATATTTTATAATTTCAATAACACATTTTAATGAGTAAATTATTTTAAAATATATCTTGTTAATTTCCAAACATAGAGGTTTCTAAGTAGAACTTTATTATTGTTTTTTATACTTACCTGTGTCCTAAAGGAAAATCAGATCTCTACTTTGATTCTTTAGCTTTGTGACATTGTGTGTGGTTAATTTTGTAAATGTTCAGTGTGTGCTTGAAAAGAATACTATTCTTTAATTTTAGAGTGCAAGGTTCCAATATGTAAGATATATATTTAAGAGTTTTTATTTTGTTTTTCAAAATGTTTTGTGACTTTACTAATTATTTTGTCTGTTTAACTGACCTATTAGTTTCTCCACTGTTAACTTGCTTGTGAATTTGTCATTATCTAGTTGCTGCTTTATGCAGTGTGACTCTAGATGGTGTGGTCCTTACTGGGCAGGATTGCTATAGTTTTATGATAAATTAATTTCTTTTAGCATTATTCCTAATAATACTTTTTCCCTTCAATCATGCTGTACTTGCTTTTATTTTGGTAAATATTTTCCAAGTATATAGTTTTCCTCCTGATTACTTTCAATCTTTCATTATCATTATATTTTAGTAATGTCTCTTAGAAAAAGTCTTAGCAAGATTATATAATTTTATTCAACATGAAGATATCTGTCTTTTGACTCGTAAGTTTAACAAGTTCCTATTTATTGGTGCTCCTAACTCCTGCATTGTTCAAGGGCCATCTGTATATGATTTCTAAAGCTTGATGGTGGGGAAAGAGAGAATAAAGCACCAATTCCCTGTGTGTTCAAAAACTTTCATATAACTTTCAATTCCCCCAACACTTAACTACTAATAGCCTACTGTTGACCAGAAACCTCACCAATAACAGTTAACACGTATTTTGTATGTTATATGTATTATATGCTGTATGATAACAATAAAGTAAGCTAAAGAAAAAATATTGTTAAGATAATTATAAGGAAGAGAAAATATATTTACAGTATTACACTGTATTTATTAATACTGTAAGTTTACATCATCTGTTTCAAGATGAATCATCTGTCAGTACCTACATCAATATTATCTTATATGATAAGTTTTTAATTTAACTAAGGTTACATTTTAGTCAGTTCCATTTAGTTTTCCTTCAGACCTCATTGTATTTTAGTTTTCAGTCTATGGTTAATTTTTTTTACTTTTTTTAATACTTTATTTATTTATATTTTTGGCTGCGTCGGGTCTTAGTTGCAGCACACGGGATGTTTGTTGCAGCACGTGGGCTTCTCTCTAGTTGTGGCGTGCGGGTTTTCTCTAGTCATAGCGCACGGGCTCCAGCGTGCATGGGCTCTGTAGTTAGTGGCACGTGGGCTCTCTAGTTGAGGCACGCAGGCTCAGTGGTTGTGGTGCATGGGCTTAGTTTCCTTGCAGCATGTGGGATATTATTTCCCAGACCAGGGATCAAACCCACATCCCCTGCATTGAAAGGTAGATTCTTTACCACTGGACCACCAGGGAAGTCCCTTTAGTCTATGTTTAAAATTAAGGTTTTTATTTCCTATTTTTAAATCTCCTTCAGATATAATAATATCTGAAATTATAGAGGTGCTCATCCTTTCTTGACTCTCACATATAGTGGGTCATTATTTCATGGGGAAAGAGGGGGCTTTTTTGTCCTGCCTAGAGCCCCAAGGAAAGACCAACATTCTTGCCACTTTCATGACTTTGTGGGTGGGTTTTCTTTCTCCCCCACTCTTGCATGGCAAGGCAGCCCCACCAGGGTTAGAACCTTATGCATATGCCTCAGCTCCAGCTGCATGTTTAGGCATGCCCAAGGCCACATCCTCTCTGTGTTCTTTCCCTGCGGGAACATGAATACCCCAACTCCTAGCTACTGGGATATGCATCTGAATCTGACATCCCCCTGGACTGCTGTCTTGTTCATTTGTTCAGTCTTTATTCTGGCTGTTCATTCTGATATCTGGGAGTTTCTCTTTATTTTGAACTCACGTATGTTTAACAAAACGATGTTATATTTTATCTAATATGTGTGTGTTTAGTCCAGGAAGGGACTTTGCACTGGATCTGTCTACCATGTTGCCAGAACTGAAAGTCCTCACATATAAACTCATTTACACAGGTATATTTGAGTATAGTTATTTTGCCACTTTTTAGCTGTGATCTACCTAACTTCCTTCTACCTTAGTTTCTTCATCTAAAAAAATGGAGTTAATCATACCTACTGCATTTGACCATTGTAAAGATTAGATGAAATGATGCGTATAGGCACAGCACCTGGTGTAGAATAGCTACATAAGCAATGTGGGATTGAGTACTGTCAACAAACTTTAATTATGTTGAATATCTGTAACGCCACTGATTTTAGAAATTATTGCAATCACTTTTTGTTTATTTGTTTATTTTTAATAAATACCACCTTATGTTTGTATGTAATGTGCTTATTTTATTCTGCAGAATCTTAAAGGGAATAAAAACCCACTTTGCCCACAATATCTTCTTTCTGATGATTTGGATTTTTCTATCCTTTGGAGGTACATATTGGAATATTTATGGATTAAATGATGTGATATCTGGGATTTGCTTCAAATTAATATAGCAGCAGACAGGGTGGGGTGATAGGTGGAACAGGATTGATATGAGTTGATTGGCACCTGGGGTTTACTAAATTATTCTGTCTTCTTCTGCATATTTTCAAGTTTTCCATGGTGACAAAGTTGAAAGATAAAATAAACACATGTCAGTCGTGTTTCACATCCCCTCAGAAACAAAAACTTGTATATAAGATTCTGTCTTAGCATGCTGGGTTGGAGGAAGGATAGAAGTCAGTGAGATGTGCCCCTACTGACCTAGAAAAAAGCAACTCTCATGTTTCTGGAGTGGGCGTTGTGGCAAGAACAGCAGGTGCCTCTGGCACCAAGAGTGGCCCCCAGTTGATGGCCAAAAAGGAAGTGAAGACCTCAGCCCCTCAACTGCAAGGAACTGAATTCTGCCAACAGCCCCATGATCTCGGTAAAGGACTCTGAGCCCCAGAGAGGAATGGAATCCAGCCAACATCTTGACTTCAGCCTTGTGAGACCCTGAGTAGATAATCCAGCCAGCCTGTACCTGGACTTCTAACCTGCAGAAACTGTGAGATAATAAATGAGTATTGTTTTAAAATTCTAAAATTTTGCTGATTTGTTACACAGCAATAGAAAACTAATACAAAAGGATATACTGGAGACAGAGAGATTAGTTGGGTTATCAGAATAGCCCAGACCAAAATGGGAAGGATCTATATTAATACTGAATCTATTGAATGGAGATGATGAGAGCATTGAATAGGGATCTATTAAGAAAGTGGACATATTAAAACTGAATCACCCACTAAATGTCAGCCTGGAATGTCCCAGAGTGACCTGAAGTATTTTGGGTAGACCTTGATGGCTTTAACCAAATTGGGGACAGCAGAAGTGAGAAAGTTTCATTTGGAAATATGAGTTCGGTTTGGGACAGTTTGGGATTATTAGCAAAAATTATTTCCCTATCCATACTTCTTTGCACTGAGACTCTGCAGCTCATCCTATCAAGAGTTGGACTCTATTCCATCCCTCTTCTCACCCCCCTTGAATCTGGGCTGGCTTTAAGATTAGGATTGGCCAATACAATGCAGAGGAAGTAATGATGTGCCAGTTCTAAGTCTAGGCATCAAGAGGCCCCGACCACACTTCACTTCTTTCTCTTGGTACCGCGTAACCCTCATGTGAGCAGGCAAACCCAGGCTGGCCTACTGCAGGATAGAAGACCACATGCAGTGGAGACAAGCCCTCTTGACTGAGGCCATCCTGGACCAGCCAGCCCCTACCTTGCTAGGCAGCTGACCACAGACACGAGTGAGTCCTGCCAATGATAGAAGAACCACCCAGCTGAGTTCAGTCCAAGTTGCCAACCTACAGAATCATGAACTAAATTAGTAGCTCTTGTTTTGAACCACTAAGTTTTGAGGTAGTTGACTCCATAGCAAAGCTACCTTTTACAGACATATTAAGTTTGAGAAATATCCATTTAGGTATGTTCAGTGGGAAGTTTGGATTCTAGATCTGGATCTCAGTAGTGTACGTGAGGTTCTAGGTAGAGATTTAAGAGTGCTCAGCTTAAGGATGGCCACTGATGTCAAGAATGTACTTGGGTATATTTCTTAGTTTCTGAACTGATGTCAAGCATGTACGTGAGGATATTATTTTCTGAACAAGATGTTAATTTTCTGGTGATAATGACTACTGTGAAATATTGCTCTTCACTCAGCTCTACTGCTGTCATTTCTGAGGAGAAGCTATCGTGAGATGAGTAATTAGGAAAAATGCCTCTAACGGGGTAATTGACTTTTCTCTTGAGCTGGTCTGAGGTGTTACACAGCCTGAATCATTCCCCTCAGAGTGAAATGTTTGGAAGACAAAGTTTAAATGTTCCCTCTCACTAGAACAGTGTTTACCTCTACTTTTCCTAGTAGACCACTCTACCTGATGTGTATGTCATATCCACGCAGAGTGACCGTAGCGCAAAAGTGGCAGATAACCAGCATCCGTGTGAGTCAACGTAATGGAGGAATCTTCCTCCTGTAATCCTCGTGATTGCCCCGTGAAGTTGGGAGTTTGGCTATCCCCATTTTACAGGTAAAGAAATGGAGATTTGTAAGTTATAAAAGTTGCTCAAGGTCACTCAGCAAGTAAATTGAAGAGCCAGGGTTCAAACCTGGTTTCTAACTCAAAGCCTTTTGCACGTCCCACCTCACTGCCACATCCCAGATGAAGTTCTTTTCTCATGTACAATTGAGTTCAGTCCCCACCACTCTTTGTGAGGTGTTACTAATCATTTTTAAACTTCCTGTGTCTTATAAAGCTTTATTTTTGTCCTCTGCAACGCACTTTTATACAGATTGTATTACCCTGTCGAAAATCCCATGGACACCCCTCCACATGGCCCAAAAAATAGGGCAGGACCAGACGGGGTCATGCTCCCAAGTGAGTCACGCTAACGCTAACCTATCTTGTCATTAGAAATGGCTCTGAGTCTTTATCTGCCCACAACCTCTAATTAATGATCATTTAACTGTACTGTCAACTCTGCTTAAATCTGAGTGATACCAGTTGTTCCTTACTTGGGCCAACCAATAGCTACAGAGGAAGGCATTCATGCATGCCATTGTCCGGGTGGCTCTGGGCCTATAGCAGCCCAGTTTAATGGGCATTCAGAGCTCATTAGGGAGGAAACACATCGGGAGTGACCGCTCCGGTGCCACACGTTGCAACTAATAGCTCTGCCGAACAGAATCGTTTCTGTTTCTGCTCACTTGTTGTGAAATCCTTTCAATGTCAACAAGTGGCCGTGTCGGCAGGAGCCCGCCATCCTGCCCAGCAGTTTTATCCGTTGCTCTCCTGAGCCAGACTTGTGTCCTCCTCCATTGTCCAGTCCCACAAAAGAGCCTGAGCAATCACAAAGCCTTCACAGCCATTCATCATCAGCTCACCGATTCCACGGGCAAGATCGCCCACCAGAGTGTGGGCCTGTCTGTGGGCCTGGCATGTGTGGGTGCAAAGGCAGGACACTGGGCCTGTGGCCTCCTGCCTTGGGGATCCAGACGGCACAAACGTATAAGGTTTGATTTCCTTACCCAAGAGATCACCAAAATGACATGTAATGTACAGAATTGGGCTGAGGAGGTTCTAAGAGCGTAATGGAAAAATTACAGGTGGGACGAGATTGGGTTTTTCTCTTGTCTGAAAAAGAAAGTGAACTCTCTGATCAAAGGGGAGATCGCACCAAATAGGTAGGTTTATCTACTCAAGCGTTGTATATCCTTTTATTCCTGAATAACTTGGTCCATTTGCCCAGTACCTAGAAATGAAAGTTGTCTAGAAAATGTCATGCAAACTTTCTAAGCTATATCATTAGGTTTTTAGAAAGATAGGTGATACTCTTGTTTGTGCAATGTTTTGATAACCAGGTAGTTGAGAATTGGTCATATTTGCCTGAAATACAGAAGCACTAAAAATGATTCTCCAAATACAGCCTCTCATACATTGGGAAAATGCCTTTTTAAAACTTTTAATTGGAGTATAGTTGATTTACAATGCTGTGTTAGTTTCAAGTACACAGCAAAGTGACTCATATATACATATATAACTTTTTTCAGATTCTTTTCTATTATAGGCTGTTACAAGATATTGAATACAATATACAGTAAGCCCTTGTTGTTTATTCTATACATAGTATTGTATAGAATATATATATATCTGTATATATATATTCTACAGATATATATAACAGATATATATCTGTTAATCCCAAACTCCTAATTTATCCCTCAAAAAATGCTTTCTATTTTAACTAAAAGAATAAAATTTCCTGTCCTTGGACATAATTCTTTATTCTTTCAGAGCTCTCCCAAGAAAGTGTCTATCGTAATTCATTCTGTATTTGACAACTAGGCAACAAAATGATAAAGATCCTCAACTCCCTAGGTCACCCTCCAAGGCATTCATGCATGCCACTGTCCCGGGTGGCTCTGGGCCTATAGCAGCCCAGTTTAATGGGCATGTTGTTCTAGATATGCTTCTTTTTTAATCCAGACACTACTAGCTTTTTGGATTATTGGTTTCTGTGTCTGAATCCCTTGCTAGACTGAGAGCTGCTAGAAAGCTATTTCTGCTTCTTGCTCATCTTAGATGACTCAGCACATTTCGATGAGTAGATGCTCAATAATATCAATAATTTGTTGAATTAAGCCGTCAGTGTCACAAAGCTGTCAACAAGTGAATGTCTGCCTTTGCATTTTCAACCTAGAAGTACCACAAAAAGTGATAAGGCTGTTAAACATTTCGGAACATTACCTCAACTTCACACTATGCTAGCTTGGGGCTATAGGATGCACAGTTAGGTAAAAATCACTTCCTGATCAAAATAATGGCAGTAAGAAGAGCAAGTGTTTTAATATCCATGTTCTGACACACAGTATGTCACCGAATGTTTTTGTGTTTCTCTAAGATGTGGCTCCTCTTTACAGTTATCTGTATTGTTGTTACCATCATCATAACTTCCAAAAATTGAGCCCATACTATATGCTAGTCACAAACCGATGCCTGTAGTCTTTGCTCATTCAAATTCACCCAGCTGCTTTTATTAATGCCATAAATATGCAGGATAGCATGATGGTTTGTGCAATCTTTCTGTGCATTATTGTACCTGCAGCCCTTTTCAAAGACTGTGTATTCATAAAATATTCTGAAATTCCTCTATGGGTGTTCGGTTTCAGATACTGAAGACATGTTAAAAGGGAAGGGAATTCTGTTTCCTAATGGGCCACTCCAGTTTTCTTTGCGGTGCTTCTTTCATTCGGCACTTCCAAAAGTTCACTGATTCACTCGTAGGTTTCACCTCTGTAGGTAAAGGCACACAATGCCAAGGTTAAGCACATGATCCTTGCTCCTTCTTAAGGTGAGCAGTGACATGTGTTGGTTTCCAAAGGGAGTGCCCAGATGATGACTAAAAACTCAGACTCTGAAGTGCTTTTATAATTATTAAAATAAGCAAAACTAAAAAATATGAATTCCTTATAGTTTCCTTTTTTAACAGGTTTTTTTTGTATCCACAGTAGGTTAGCTCCGACCTTCGCCAGTGCAATTTGGTCATAAATACTTTATATAAATTATCCCATTTAATCCTTCTAAGGATCCTATATAATAAGTCTTACTATGATCTCCATTTTGCACATGAAAAATTGAGGCTTAGAGAAGTTAACCGATCTTCCCAAGGTTAGGGAGCTAGAAGGCCATTAAAGCAGGGTTCGAACATTTTTCTAGGGCTTGTGTCCTTTTAAAAAAAATTTTTTTAATGGAAGTGTAGTTGCTGTACAATATTACATAGGTCACAGGTGTACAATCTAGTGATTCACAAATTTTAAAGATTATACTCCATTTATAGTTATTATAAAATATTGGCTATATTCCCCATGTTATATAATATATCCTTGCAGCTTATTTTATACCTAATAGTTTATACCTCTTAATCCCCTACCCCTATAGTACCCCTCCCCACTTCTCTCTCCCCACAGGTAACCCCTAATTTGTTCTCTATGTCTGCTTCTTTTTTGTTATATTCACAAGTTGGTTGTATTTATTAGATTCTACGTATAAGTGATATCAGACAGTATTTGTCTTTCTCTGGCTGACGTATTTCACTTAGCATAATGTAGGGCTTGTGTCCTTGACAAGAGTATATGCCTCCATTGGTTCCCCATTATGAGGCTGTGGCTGAAGTTTAAATTTGCCTTGCGTCTTCTGGCTACTGCAGATGGAAATGTCCTTAAGTCTCTTGTAGTGCCAGAGATATGTTGGCAATATCGGTCCAGTGTTCCCTGCAGGAATTCACTAGGAAGGCCTTTCTGCATGCAACCTGCCATCTCCTGTCCTTCCAGATGTACGAAAACAGCTCTTTGCTGCCTGACCACCTCTAACATTTTACAATAGGGCACCTCGGGGTTCGTTTTGTTTCTGTCTTGTGATCCCCACAGCATGTCACAAAAGAAGTGATATAGAACTGTGATGAAGAGCAGTGTTTGTGTCCCATCTGCATGGGTGGGGAAGGAAGGGTTTTGCAGCATGTTACTTTGGGGGACTTTAGAAAGGGTAATTGAATTGTTGAAATCAAATTTGGGGCCCCTGTCACAAATCATTACCTTGTCTTCCCTCCATCTATCTCCTTGTCCTTCAAATTAATGCCACATACCACACACTGACCTCCATTAGCTTAATTTGGTTGAGACATTTTCCAGCCCGTATCATCAAAAGGAGAGAGAAAATTATGTTGGCCAGGGGACCATCTGTGGAGTGCAAAATGTTCAAGAAGCAGGAAGTTTTCTGCATTTTCTCATGTCTCATTTTTGAAACTCCTCTATATACAACTCTAGATACTTACAGTTACTAACTCAGCCCATCTCTTAGATCACTGACTTGGATTTGGTAAATAAGACTGGTATTTCTCTTGTCTAGGATGACATTCAACATAGTCTTATCTTCAGCTCAATAACAAAAAAACAAGCAACCCAATCCAAAAATGGGCAGAAGACCTAAATAGACATTTCTCCAAAGAAGATATACAAATTGCCAACAAACACATGAAAGGATGCTCAACATCACTAATCATTAGAGAAATGCAAATCGAAACTACAATGAGATATCATCTCACGCCAGTCAGAACGGCCATCATCAAAAAATCTAGAAACAAAAAATACTGGAGAGGGTGTGGAGAAAAGGGAACACTCTTGCACTGCTGGTGGGAAGGTAAATTGGTACAGCCACTATGGAGAACAGTATGGAGTTCATAAAAAGAAAAAAAAATAGTCTTACCCTCAAATCTTAACACATGAGCTACCCGAAAAATGATTAAGACTTTGACTTCTTAATCAAACGTTTCTCTTAACTGAGAGGGCTGTACATAGCTCTCTAAGGCTTTATTCTCTCTAGCATTTCATAAGAAATGCTGTGAAATAAAGTCATCTCCAAGCACACCTGCTCAACACACAATTTTTAATGCATTGTCACATTAACCAGCACTGATTCCTTCCTTCTGTAAACGAAGTGATTTTTCTAACCTCCCTGTTGGGTTAGTTATCATCAATATACTTCTGAAGTTTCAAAAATATCTTCTATAGATGTAATGGTTACTATATAATTCAATTTAACGTGCATTTTTAGAATGTGTTCTAGGAATTATTCCAAGCCCAAAGGACACAGCATGGAGAGGAAAGTACTCTTCACCAGAGTGCGGGTAGAGTGATCATTTACCTACCAAAACCTCAACGTATTCAAAAATCCTTCCCTGAACTCCATATAGGCTTAGGGAGGAAGCCTGGTGAAGTACATTGGAAAAGGGACAAGAGGTTAGATGGTGACCCTGATTCTTCCTTAACCAGCTGTATGACCGTGCTCATGTCACTCAATCTTGACAGATCTTAGCTTCCTTGTGTGTGTAACCAGGCCCTCGGACAAGGTCTGGGTTTTCTATCCATCCCTGAACAAGGACACTTTAAATATCTTTTCCTCCAGTTCCTTATATTTTTAAAGACTTAATCTAAGAAAGAACATTTATTAATAATTCATTTTTTGTTCATTAATGATTTATTTTCTATTAGAGACATCCATAGTATTGCCAATCGGACCTGTTCATAAACATGACACCACAAGGTTACACTAATTTGATGATTGTAGCTGAAATCAATAAAATAAATTTTTGTGTGCATAAGCCAAACATGCTTAGACTTTCTCAATTCATGGCCCTCTTAGGGCCTCAATTTTTTTTCATGGTCCTCCTAGGCCAAAAAAAAAATTGGCCATTCTGTTTAAAGAACTTAGATCCAAACAACTCAGTACATATTTAAGTCCTAATAGCTTAGTAGCCATTTGAAGAAAAGTACACCTAAACTTTAAAAATATTTTTAAATTTTATTCTTATAAAACCACAATTATAGGTGTATGTGCCTATTGGGCATGGGACACCTTAGCAAATCTTGGAATCAGATTTGTAAACAGATTATTAACAGAGAATGATAAATTATTTCCTGTTCCACATTGACTTCCACATGGCACTCAATTGCTTTTTGTTGCAGCACTTATGGAAAACTCACTTTCACAGGTAGGAAGTTATCAAAAGAAATGTAGCACAATTTAATGTTGAAATTATGAACTACCTTGAGCTAAAAATTCCCCTGATGTCTGACAGATATGGAGTACTGCTATTTCCCAGAAATATAAAATTTCCTGCAGGATCTCTCTGAGTTCACCGAGGCCCCTTTAGGCCCCCTTCACTCCTATATTCCTTAATACATAGTTTAGGAACCACAGAGCTAGGCAATTTTATCATGGCCAAATGCTTAATTTTCACTAGGCTTTCTTTAAATTATGAAAAGAGCTCAGTGATGTCATTATGACTTTCAGAGACCCTCAAATCAGGAACCACTAGACCAGAGAGTCTAAGACTCTATGGAGTCCTTTTTTGTTTTTGCTAGCAAACACTTTGTTGCTTGACTCATATGCATAGTTTAAAAAAAAAAAAAGATGAAATTTATCAAATCAGGAGATTTAGCACATTCCCCAAATTTGGTTTTCTGGATTCTTCTTTTTTAATTGAAGTATAGTTGCTGTACAGTATTATATGTTGCAGGTGTACAATCTAGTGATTCACAATTTTAAAGGTTATGCTCCATTTATAGTTATTATAAAATATTGGCTATATTCCCTGTGTTGTACAATATATCCTTGTAGCTTATTTTATACATAATAATCTGTACCTCTTAAATTTCTACCCCTGCCCATACTCCCTTCCCTCTCCCCACTGGTAACCATTAGTCTGTTCTCTATATCTGTGAGTCTGCTTCTTTAATATTGGCTATATTCCCTGTGTTGTACAATATATCCTTGTAGCTTATTTTATACATAATAATTTGTACCTCTTAAACTTCTACCCCTGCACTGCCCATACTCCCTTCCCTCTCCCCACTGGTAACCATTAGTCTGTTCTCTATATCTGTGAGTCTGCTTCTTTAATGTTATATTCACTAGTTTGTTGTTTTTTTTTAGATTACACATATAAGTGGTATCATACAGTATTTGTTTTTCTCTTCTGACTTATTTCACTTAACATAATGCTCTCCAAGTCCATCCATGTTGCTGCAAATGACATTATTTCATTCTTTTTATGGCTGAGTAATATTCCATTTTATATATATACCACATCTTCTTTATCCATTCATTTGTTGATGGACACTTAGGTTGCTTTTATATCCTGGCAGTTATAAATAATGCTGCTATGAACATTGGGGTACATGTATCTTTTTGAATTAGTGTTTGTTTTTTTATCAATTATATACCCAGGTGTGGAATTGCTGAGTCATGTGGTAGTTCTATTTTTAGTTTTTTAAAGGCGGACTCTCAACCACTGCGCCACCAGGGAAGCCCAGTCTGCTTCTTTAATGTTATATTCACTAGTTGTTTTTTTTAGATTACACATATAAGTGGTATCATACAGTATTTGTTTTTCTCTTCTGACTTATTTCACTTAACATAATGCTCTCCAAGTCCATCCATGTTGCTGCAAATGACATTATTTCATTCTTTTTATGGCTGAGTAATATTCCATTTTATATATATACCACATCTTCTTTATCCATTCATTTGTTGATGGACACTTAGGTTGCTTTTATATCCTGGCAGTTATAAATAATGCTGCTATGAACATTGGGGTACATGTATCTTTTTGAATTAGTGTTTGTTTTTTTATCAATTATATACCCAGGTGTGGAATTGCTGAGTCATGTGGTAGTTCTATTTTTAGTTTTTTAGGAAACCTCCATACTGTTTTACACAGTGGCTGCACCAATTTACATTCCCACCAACAGTGTATGAGTATGACTATCATCAAAAAGAACACAAATAACAAATGTTGGTGAGGATGTGCAGAGTCCTTCCTTTTAACTCTAATACTATACCATTCATTCTCTCCATATTTATTGAGCACCTACTATGTTTCAGAAATTGATCTAAGGTCATCATTGAACAAAGCAGACAAAAATCTCTGCCTTCATGGAACTTATATTCTAGTGGAGGAAGTCAGAAGATAAACAGAATAAATAAGTGAGTAATGTTTGTTGAAAGGTGATGAGTGGAAGGAATCAGAGCCCTTGGGGCAAGTACAGTTTTAAATAGGGTTAAAGGGAATAGTTCTTATTGAGTAAGTGACATCTAAGTAGCGACTTAAAGGGTGTGAGACGTTAGTCCTACACAAATCTGGGAGAAGAGTGTTCACATGGGACAGTCAGGCATAGGCTCGAAGGCAGAATAGCATCTGGGTTGTTCAAGGACCAGCAAGGACACCAGTGTGACTGGATCAGAGCCATCAAGAAATGGAATCACAGGCAAAGCAGGTCTGGAGGCAGAACAGGTAAGAAGTGGTGGACCACTATAAAGACAATGTATTTATTTTCTTCTGAATGAGATGGAGAGCCATGGAAGGTTTTGAGTAGAGGTATGATGCGATCTGATTTCTGTTTTCACATGATCACTTCAGTGGCCATATTGAAATAGACTATAGGGACAGTGGAAAATTACAGGGCTATTACAGTAATCTAGGTGGCAGTAATTATAATATGAGGTAATAACTTACAACACATAATTATAAATAACAATAAAATACTATATATTCTATATTATAGTAAGTATATATTATAGTAAGTATTACATATACAGTAATATAGCTGATGACAGCTTAAACTGAAGTAGTGGTAGAAATGGTAAGAATGGCTGGGATCCTGGATATATTCTAAAAGTAGAGACAAAGGGATGCTCTGGTGGAGTCTAGAATGTGAACGAGTGAAGTTAGAGATTCCAAAATTTGGGGCATGAGGCAAAAATGAAATGCTACGACTTAAAAATTTTTTAAACGTTAACATCACTCAGTCCATACAATAATAAAATTAACTTTGATGTTTGATCTTGAGTGTTTCTATTTTTTTCACCTTTTGCACTCAATAGTACTTAGCTCAGATATTAAGCAATTTTACTAGGAAGTCACTTCAGAACACACTAACAACATTTCAGTCCAACCAGATGCATAACACAAACCACAGATATTTAATAAAAAATTATCGTTTCTCTAACAAGTATGCATCTTGAATTTTATGTATCAGGCAGGATCTAGTCTTTCTGGATGACTCCAAGATGAATCATGCTTTGTTTCTGCCCTCGAGAGACATGCAGTTTAGGAGGGTAAATAAGATATTACATATAAAATATGTAAAGTAAAAGAACCAGAAAAGAGGTGGAGATAAAGTGCTGTGGAAAGTCAGAGGAGGAAGAGGTGACTTCTAGCATTTGATGTGGAAGTAAGGTATCGGGGAAAGGACTCATGATGAAATGGGTCTCTACCAGTTGGATGGAACTTAATCCTGTAGAGATAAAAAGGAAAAGTAGCCCCTGTGGTCTATGAATTAAAACAGAGCCAAGATTGGATGCTTCCCTTTAAGGCTTATAGGAGGTAAGATTGGTTTTGATACCTATATAGAGAAGTCCTGAGTGGAGTTTGAACTTGATTCAATATGAAATAGAGAACCACTCATGGTATTTCAACATGGAGCTAACTTGAAGGGACCCAACGTGTGAGACAGATGGGAAGGATGAGAAACCAATGACATATGGCATATGTAAGAAGGTAATAAAGACCTCAAATAGGCTAATGGTAGGGAAAGTAGAGACAAGGTCACAGATCTAAGAGATTGTAGGGTGGGCTGTTTCTCCTACTACGGCCTTGACTCAGAGGAAGACCTTGAGCATATCTTTCTCATGTGTACCCAAATACCTGTGTTGGAGTGATTTTCCTCTCATGCCACCATGCCCTCTCTAATATGCATTCTCCATCTCAAAGGGTGGGTAGGAGGGGAGAGGTTTACGAACTCAATGACAGGAGTTGCCAACACGTGGTTAAGTTGGTAAGTCATGGTAAGTCATTTAGAACTTAGATGTCCTAAGTCATTTCTGCTGGTTACTCTCCCTAGGCGAGTACCAGATGCCATCATGAAGGACCATTAATAGAGCTACCAAGCATGGCCATGCACATTGCTCACTGAGGTGAAGTCTCCACAATGAGCACAGGCTCAGTTCCCCATGGTTTATGGGCGTGGCTAAGGATGACATCCACAGGAGTGTAGGCTGTGCAAGGCCTAAAAGGGATCAATCCTGGTCTCCTTGTCCTGGTGTCTACAAACTTCTCTCCTTATTCATACTCTCTCTGGTCCTCTAATTTTTCACTTTGACCCAAGATATCCTTACCTACTGGATGTAGATAGGGTAGCTGGAACTGACCACAAGTTTCTCCTACTACAGTATTCATACACTGAGTTCTCTTAGTGTCTTGGTTTTTGAACCCAAAGACCCAAGATTGTTTTCTTCTGTGGCATCCCTTTACTGCTCTGTGAATGGTGGTCATTGTAAGACAAAATGAGTAGGCAGCAGGGGACAGGAGAGGGGGTACACACTGTCTAATTTTTCCGAATAATATTCTGCTGTAAAATGCTGTAGAATTCAAATCTCTAGGCCTTGGTGACCAATTAGATGGAAAGGATGTTACAGAAATGGGAGCAGGTTTAACAACAAGCTCAGATGTGGTCAAACTGAGTTGGAGACGCTTGAGACATCCTTGGGGAAATAGGAAACCTTTTTAAAAATTGGCAACAGAAGCTTGAGAATTATTCCCTTGGTGCTACAGGATAGTCAATCAATCCCAGCTGGATAGGGGCAGGGTATATTGGGTGGCGGGTGGAGGAGAGGTAGGAGAATACATTGCATTGAAGTCATTCAATAAATAAATAGCATTCTGAGAAAGGATGTCTCAGATGAGTTGTGAGTCGCTGTAAAAGATGTATTCTTTTGTTGTTACAGTAATAGAAGCAGCAGCTCAGTGTAATTAAGATTTCCATTAACTGAGACCTAGTTGTGAATTTTTTCATGTGGTAATATCAAAGAGACTTGAAATCTAAGCTGCTTTCAGCTAGAATGGAGTCACAAAATCCCAAATTTGAATCCTGTTTTTCTTCCTGCAAATTAACAAAAGAGTGTGTAAAATGAATTTAAGATTTTTCTGTCTGTTATTAGCTTCCTAGATCCTCAAAGTATCTCCAAGAGCACTTTCTATCGAAAAGCAGGTGATGGAAAAACCTGTGTTCTTCCTGCTCTGTTCTCCAATGACTGAGACTTGTGGATGACAGGTAATAGAAATCTCAGTCCAGGGGCTATTGGAGGAAATGAAAATCCTTTGTGCTTTCCCTTAAGAAATGCTAAGAATCAGAGAAAGCTATTCTCTAACAGCAAACCAAAAGCTAACTGTTTTGTACATTGACCTTTGTCCCCAAGTGCTCTGATCAGTTATTGTCAGAGCATCTGTCACAAGTACTATTGATGACATCCAACCTCTCACTGCCCTCCTACACTGGTATTCTCTTATATTATGGAATTTGACAAACCACTAGATGAAATACAGTCAGCCCTCCCCTCCTCAGATTCAACCAACTGAGGATAGAAAATATTTCTTTAAAAATTCCAAAAAGTTACGAAAGGAAAAATTGGAATTTGCAGTGAACTATTTACATAACATTTACATTGTATTAGGTAAATATTATAAATAATCTAGAGATAATTTAAAGTATATGGAAAGATATACATAGGTTATATGCAAATGCTATGCCATTTTATTTTTTTAAACATCTTTATGGGAATATAATTGCTTTACAATGGTGTGTTAGTTTCTGCTTTATAACAAAGTGAATCAGCTATAAATATACCTATATCCCCATATCTCCTCCCTCTTCTGTCTCCCTCCCACCATCCCTATCCGACCCCTCTAGGTGGTCACAAAGCACTAAGCTGATCTCCCTGTGCTATTAGGCTGCTTCCCACTAGCTATTTTACATTTGGTAGTATATATAAGTCCATGCCACTCTCTCACTTCGTCCCAGCTTACCCCCTCCCCTTGTCCTCAAGTGCATTCTCTACGTCTGTGTCTTTATTCCGGTCCCAGGCCTAGGTCCTTCAGATCCTTTTTTTTTAATTCCATATATATGTGTTAGCATACGGTATTTGTTTTTCCCTTACTTCACTCTGTATGACAGACTCTAGGTCCATCTACCTCACTACAAATAACTCAGTTTTGTTTCTTTTTATGGCTGAGTAATATTCCATTGTATATATGTGCCACATCTTCTTTATCCATTCATCTATCGATGGACACTTTATCCACTCATCTGTCGAAGTCCTATCTATTGTAAATAGAGCTGCAGTGAACATTGTGGTACATGACTCCTTGTGCATTATGGTTTTCTCAGGGTATATGCCCAGTAGTGGGATTGCTGGGTCGTACATTTTCACAATGTTGATTCTTCCAATCCAAGAACATGGTATGTCTCTCCATTTGTTTGTATCATCTTTAAATTTTTTCATCAGTGTTTTTGGCATACAGGTCTTTTATCTCCTTAGGTAAGTTTTCTGCATACAGGTCTTTTGTCTCCTTAGGTAAGTTTATTCCTAGGTATTTCATTCTTTTTGTTGCAATGGTAAATGGAAGTGTTTCCTTAATTTATCTTTCAGATCTTTCATCATTAGTGTATAGGAATGCAAGAGATTTCTGTGCATTAATTTTGTATCCTACTACTTCACCAAATTAATTGATTAGCTCTAATAGTTTTCTCATAGCATCTTTAGGATTCTCTGTGTATAGTATCATGTCATCTGCAAACAGTGACAGCTTTACTTCTTCTTTTCTGATTTGGATTCCTTTTACTTCTTTTTCTTCTCTGATTGCTGTGTCTAAAACTTCCAAAACTATGTTGAATAATAGTGGTGAGAGTGGACAACCTTGTCTTATTCCTGATCTTAGAGGAAATGGTTTCAGTTTTTCACCATTGAGAACGATGTTGGCTGTGGGTTTGTCATATATGGCCTTTATTATGTTGAGGTAAATTCCCTCTATGCCTACTTTCTGGAAGGTTTTTATCATAAATGGGTGTTGAATTTTGTCGAAAGCTTTTTCTGCATCTATTGAGATGATCATATGGTTTTTATCCTTCAGTTTGTTAATATGGTATATGACACTGATTGATTTGTGTATATTGAAAAATCCTTTCATCTGTAGGATAAATCCCACTTGATCATGGTGTATGATCCTTTTAATGTGTTGTTGGATTCTCTTTGCTAGTATTTTGTTGAGGATTTTTGCTTCTGTGTTCATCAGTGATATTGGCCTGTCATTTTCTTTCTTTGTGACATCTTTGTCTGGTTTGGGTAACAGGGTGATGGTGGTCTGGTAGAATGAGTCTGGGAGTGTTCCTGCCTCTTCTATATTTTGGAAGATTTTGAGAAGGATTGGCGTTAGCTATTCTCTAAATATTTGATAGAATTTGCCTATGAAGCCATCTGGCCCTGGGCTTTTGTTTGTTGGAAGATTTTTAATCACAGTCTCAATTTCAGTGCTTGTGAATGGTCTTTTTATATTCTCTATTTCTTACTGGTTCAGTCTCAGAAGGTTGTGCTTTTCTAAGAATTTGTCTGTTTCTTCCAGGTTGTCCATTTTATTGGCATATAGTTGCTTGTAGTGATCTCTCATGATCTTTTGTGTTTCTGCAGTGTCAGTCGTTACTTCTCCTTTTTCGTTTGTAATTCTAATGATATGAGTCTTCTCCCTTTTTTTCTTGATGAATCTGGCTAATGGTTTATCAATTTTGCTTATCTTCTCAAAGAACCAGCTTTTAGTTTTATTGATGTTTGCTATTGTTTCTTTCATTTCTTTTTCAGTAATTTCTCATCTGATCTTTATGATATCTTTCCTTCTGCTAACTTTGGATTTTTTTTGTTCTTTCTCTATTGCTTTAGGTGTAAGGTTAAGTTGTTTATTTGAGATGTTTCTTGTTTCTTGAGGTAGGTTTGTATTGCTATAAACTTCCCTCTTAGAACTGCTTTTGCTGCATCCCATAGGTTTTGGGTCATCGTGTTTTCATTGTCATTTGTTTCTAGGTACTTTCTGATTTCCTCTTTGATTTCCTCAGTGATCTCTTGATTATTTAGTATTGTATTGTTTAGCCTCCATTGTATTTTTTACAGATTTTTTTCTGTAATTGATATCTAGTATCACAGCATTGTAGTCGGAAAAGATACTTGATACAATTTCCATTTTCTTAAAGTTACGAAGGCTTGATTTGTGACCCTTGATATGATCTACCCTGGAGAATGTACCATAAGCACTTGAGAAGAAAGTGTATTCTGTTGATTTTGGGTGGAATGTCCTATAAATGTCTATTAAATCTATCTGGTCTATTGTGTCATTTAAAGCTTGTGTTTCCTTATTTATTTTCATTTTGGATGATCTGTCCATTGGTGACAGTGGGGTGTTAAAAGTCCCCTACTATGATTGTGTTACTGTTGATTTCCCCTTTTATGTCTGTTAGCATTTGCCTTATGTGTTGAGGTGCTCCTATGTTGGGTGCATAAATATTTACAATTTTTAATATCTTCTTTTTGGATTGATCATTTGATCATTATGTAGTGTACTTCTTTGTCTCTTGTAATAATCTTTATTTTTAAGTCTGTTTTGTCTGATATGTGAATTGCTACTCCAACTTTCTTTTGATTTCCATTTGCATGGAGTATCTTTTTCCATCCCCTCACTTTCAGTCTGTATGTGTCCCTAGGTCTGAAGTGGGTCTCTTGTAGACAGCATATATATGGGTCTTGTTTTTGTATCCATTCAGGCAATCTGTGTCTTTTGGTTGGAGCATTTAATCCATTTACATTTAAGGTAATTATCGATTTGTATGTTCCTATTATCATTTTCCTAATTGTTTTGGGTTTGTTATTGTAGGTCTTTTCCTTCTCTTGTATCTCCTACTTAGAGAAGTTCCTTTAGAATTTGTTGTAAAGCTGTTTTGGTGGTGCTGATTTCTCTTAGCTTTTTCTTGTCTGTAAAAGTTTTAATTTCTCCGTTGAATCTGCTGATGAGATCCTTGCTGGGTAGAGGAATCTTGGTTGTAAGTTTTTCCCTTTCATCACTTTAAATATGTCCTGCCACTATTGTTTTTGGCATCTTCCCCCAGTGGCTAAGGTTGGCTCAGTGGGTTGTGTAGGATTTCTGGTGGAGGGGACTAGTGCCTGTGTTCTGGTGGATGAGGCTGGATCTTGTCTTTGTGGTGGGCAGGACCAAGTCCGGTGGTGTATTTTGGAGTGTCTGTGACCTTATTATGATTTTAGGCAGCCTCCCTGCTAATGGGTGGGGTTGTGTTCCTGTCTTCCTAGTTGTTTGGCATAGGGTGTCCAGCAGTGTAGCTTGCTGGTCGTTTAGTGGAGCTAGGTCTTAGTATTGAGATGGAGATCTCTGGGAGAGCTTTCAGTGTTTGATATTACGTGGAGCCGGAAGGTCTCTGGGGGACCAATGTCCTGAACTCAGCTCTCCCAGCTTAGAGGCACAGGCCTGACATGCGGCTGGAGCACTAAGACCCTGTCAGCTGGCTCGGGAGAAAAGGGAGAAGGAAGGAAGGAAGAAAAAAAGAAAGAAAGAAAGGAGGGAGGGAGGAAGGAAGGAAGGAAAGAAAGAAAAAGAAAGAAAAAGAGAGAAAGAAAGAGAGAGAGAGAAAGGAAATAAAATAGTTACTAAATTAAAAAATTATTGAAAGAGAGAGCAACCAAACCAAAAAAACAAATCCACCAATGACAAGAAGTGCTAAATACTATACTAAAAAAACGGACAGACAGAACCCTAGGACAAATGGTAAAAACAAAGCTATGCAGACAAAATCACACAAAGAAGCATCCACATACACACTAACAAAAAGAGAATCAATAAACAAATCTACCAATGATAATAAACTCTAAATACTAAACTAAGGTAAACCTAAAACCAGAAAAAAATTAGATGCAGAAAACAAGCCTACAGTTTGCTCCCAAAGTCCACCTCCTTAATTTGGGATGATTCGTTGTCTATTCATGTATTCCACAGATGCAGGGTACATCAAGTTGATTGTGGAGCTTTAATCCGCTGCTTCTGAGGCTGCTGGGAGAGATTTCCCTTTCTCTTCTTTGTTAGCAGAGCTCCCGGGGTTCAGCTTTGGATTTGGCCCCGCCTCTGCGTGTAGGTCGCCGGAGGGTGTCTGTTCTTCGCTCAGACAGGACGGGGTTAAAGGAGCAGCTGATTCGGGGGCTACGGCTCACTCAGGGTGGGAGGAGGGAGGGGTACGGTTGCAGGCGTAAGGTTGCGGGGCGAGCCTGCAGCGGCAGAGGCCGGCGTGACGTTGCACCAGCCTGAGGCGCGCCGTGCGTTCTCCCGGGGAAGTTGTCCCTGGATCGTAGGACCCTGGCAGTGGCAGGCTGCACAGGCTCCCCGGAAGGGGGGTGTGGATAGTGACCTGTGCTCGCACACAGGCTTCTTGGTGGCGGCAGCAACAGCCTTAGCATTTCATGCACATCTCTGGTGTCCGTGCTGATAGCCGTGGCTCGTGCCTGTCTCCGGAGCTTGTTTAGGCAGTGCTCTGAATCCCCTCTCCTCGCGCAGCAGGAAGCAATAGTCACTTGCCTCTTAGGCAGCTCCACATCTTTTCCCGGACTCCCTCCCGGTTAGCTGTGGCGCACTAGCCCCTTCAGGCTGTGTTCACGCCGCCAACCCCAGTCCTCTCCCTGGGATCTGACCTCCAAAGTCCACGCCCGCCCTGGCGGGTGAGCAGACAAACGTCTCGGGCTGGTGAGTGCCGGTCGGCAGCGATCCTCTGTGCGGGAAGATCTCCACATTGCCCTCTGCACCCCTGCTGCTGCGCTTGCCTCTGTGGCTCCGAAGCTTCCCCCGCGCCCCGTCTCCGCCAGTGAAGGGGCTTCCTAGTGTGTGGAAACTTCTTCTCCTTCCCAGCTCCCTCCCAGAGGTGCAGGTCCCGTCCCTATTCTTTTGTCTCTGTTTTTCCTTTTTTCTTTTGCCCTACCCAAGTACGTGGGGAGTTTCTTGCCTTTTGGGGGGTCTGAGGTCTTCTGCCAGCGTTCAGTAGGTGTTCTGTAGAAGTTGTTCCACATGTAGATGTATTTCTGATGTATTTGTGGGGAGGAAGGTGATCTCCACGTCTTACTCCTCTGTCATCTTGAAGGTCCTCCTGCTATGCCATCTTATATAAGGGACTTTAGCACCTGCGGATTTTGGTATCCGCAGGGGTCCTGGAACCAATCCCCTTTGGAGATGGAGGTGTGACTGTACTTTAAAAGACACTTTTCCTCCCAGTGAGGGCAGAATTTAGTCTTGTAAGAGAACAGCATTGTGCATTCAATGGTATGGTTCATCTAGGGGAAAAAAAAGTGATTTCAAATAAAACACATTATTGTTTTATGTGTTTTTAAATGAAGAACAACAGATCTCTAGGTGTGGCAAGAGATGCATGAGTAAAAAGAATCTCTGCCTTGATCACAGTACTTGTAATTGACAATTGAATAATCCCAGTTTTCAGTTGCATTATAGATTTGCATTATCTTTTGCTAACATGAGAATTTTTATTTGGATGGGGCTTTACATTTCTTCTGTTTCTTTCTCCTGTTTTTATTTTAAACCGAAGAGAGGATAACTCCCATATCCTATTGCCATACCAGACACAAAAACAGAAAATGAGGAAAATATATAACAAACTACAAGAGTGTTCTGTGACCCCAAAGAAATATTTGTTCTTGTATCTTTTAAAATTTAAGACAGGAGGAAAAAAAAACTTCACAGAGAAGTAAACCTGAGACACTGATTCAAGAGCCAGACAGTTCAATGAACAGGATAATCGGGGTAGTTTTTGACAGGTGCGGCTGCCTGCCTATAGCTGGCATATAATCATTACCATTTTAATAAGGCTCTAATAGGGGGGCTGATCATTCAATGGGGTGTGAGGATCCTAATTCAGCTCCCAATCCCACATGAATGTGCTAGAATTTGCAAGCTTTGTTTTCCTCTTTTGTACCTCTGAATGCCAATAATTACTGGCTATAGATTCAAAAATTCTTAGAACTGGAAGCTAAATTAGCTCTCCTAATACTGCACAAGAATGTCAATACTCATAAAAAAAAAGGAAGCAAGTGGTTTTTTTGTATTCTTTTTTTTATTACACTTGTAAGCATTGTGAAGACCAGCAGTTGAAGTGGGCTGGCTTACAGCATGAATAATGACATTACTGTCCGTCTCATGAAAGGCCCTCCCCCTTTCAGGAACAAAAAGTTCTCCATCGGTCCAAATGAAATAAGACTTCTAAAATCATACATTGCTTTTTAGCTTCCTGCTTTTCTGGTTGTGAAAGGATCCATGCCTTCTCTCTGGTCTGGTTTAGAGATAGAATTTGTAAATATTCTGTAACTCCTAGTTGAAATGTAAGTATCTCTCTGGAAAAAAAAAAAAAGATAAAAAATAAGACAAGCTTAAACCTCCCCAAAGCCTATCTCCAAAGAGGTTATTCATAGTCAAAGCACTTGGATCCTAGGCAGAATTGTAATAATAATTCCTATGATATTGGATCCTATTATTTAGATAACACAAGATGCTGGAAGCTTTATTTGATCCTTCAACACCTCTACGAGATGGATATTAATTTTTTAGGCCCATTTTCACAGGATGACACTTAGAGTGATGGACTAATTTATCCAGTCATACTTCCAGTAAGTGGTAAAGAAAGGATTCAAGCAGCCCATATACCACAATTTCAGTTTGTTTCTTACGGAGGACACGTCTTGTCTGAAGCTCCCAAGGCTTGTGCACTGAATTCAGTGGTGACTGTGCCTCACCCCACATCTTACCCAGTGTCACAAGGTGTCACAACCATTCGTGTCCCCAGTGTCAGCAGAAATGTTCTTCCACGGAGGTAAGAAACCTGGCTGAGGTCATGCTCTGGCTGATGCCAGGAACCGACTTTCTGAAACGCTTGAATTCCCCTCCTTCACGCATCAGACCGTGCTGTCTCCAAACAGGCAGTGGAAAATGAAATCTTTGGTGGTTGATAAATAATCTCCAAAATGCCGTTTGTCTACACTGATGACTTGCTACATCTCTGTTCTTCGGGAGTCAGGCCAGATGCTCTGTGAGCTTCTAACACAGTGTGTAGGGGCGGCTGTGTACCAAAGACCTTTTGGATAACATCGTACGCACGCTCACCTTAAAACAAACTCTCTTCTGTGTCAATCACTGACATGTACCCATCTTTAAAGTTCAAGGATACTGGGGACGTCCATAGTGGCGTAATGGTTAAGAATCCGCCTGCCAGTGCAGGGGACATGGGTTCCATCCCTGGTCTGGGAGGATCCCACATGCCGTGGAGCAACTAGGCCCCTGCGCCACAACTACTGAATCCCGCACACCTGGAGCCAGTGCTCTGCAACAGGGGAGGCCACTGCAATGAGATGCCTGCGGTGTGCAGCAAAGACCCAATGCAGGCAAAAAATTTAAAAAAAAAAAAGAGTCCAAGAATACTGACTACCATTGTCAGGCCTTGTTTTGTTTAGTTGATATACTGTATTCATACAATTTTTAACTAAAAGGGAGTTTTGATTGTACAATCCAGAGAGAGAAAGCATCCTGACCATTGTCATAACCATTGTCACATAATAGACCAGACACCAGAATCCAATTTTCATAATGCTTCAGAATTATTTTCACTATGAATCAAAATCACTGGGGACCTTAAACACACACACACACACACACACACTAAAATCTCCACAAATTCCACCCTAGCCCTAGTGTGAACATGACTAGGAAAAGATATTGTTAATTGATAATTCTTATGTGAAAGATTGAGTCTCATAACTGCTTTCTGATGGATCAATATGAAGAAGATAAGCCAACTGATAACATATGTTTAGTTTCTTAAGTGTGAGTCTGATTTTGTGCCACTCGATGCAACTCTGTATTAGCTGTGGCTGCCAAAGAAGTCACCTCAACACTTGGCACCTGAAGGCAGCAATGAGCATTTTTGGGTCTCAGTTTTTGGAGGCCAGGAGCTCAGGAGCAGCTGAGGTGAGTGCTTCTGGCTCAGGGTCTCCCATAAGATTGTTGTCAAGATGTCGGCCAAGACTGCAGTCATCCGAAGGCTTGCCTGGGGCTGGAAGATTGTCAGCCCACGTGGCTGTCCAGTCAATCCTTCAGGGTCTCACCACATGCATCCTCCATCAGGCTGCTTGAGTGTCCTCACACGTGGTGACTGCTCCCCACCGAGCAAGTGACCTAAGAGACAACAGGTGGAAGCCATAATGTCTTTTACGACCTGAGGTCACACTCCGTCATTTCTTCAATGTCTTATTGGTTACATAGGTCAGTCCTACTCAACGTAAGAAAGGACGACACGGGACAAGATATGGGAGGAGCGAGTCACCAGGGGCCACCTGGGAGCCAGTCAGCACAAGCTCCATGGCACAGCTCTTGACGCTAAGTCATTCCCACTTAACTCACAGAGTAGAGCCAACTGCTTAATCCCCCAGATATGTGTCTGCACAGAAGCAGAGACCTCAGGAACGAAAATCACAAGCTATCTCAGCAGTTTTCTGTTCATGTCTAACTCATGGCTAGGGAATATAAAGACATTTATTTCTTACTTAGTCATTTATTCATCCTTTCACTCAACAAAAATTTCCTGAGGACCTGCTACCCGCCGGGCACTGTGATAGGTGTTGGGTAACAACAATAATAGATATATCTAGAACGTACCCTAGAATATAACTGCCACCTTCACAGAGGGTACTGCTGAAGCACCATCTCCTCGTGGAAGATTCTCCTAACATTCCAGATTTGGGTCTCCTCATTTTATCCTTAGGGAAAACCTGACTTGTTGTGAGTCTCATCCCAATTGCCATGTTTTCTAAGGATCAAAGAACTACCAGACCCAAGAAAATGTTAGACAAATAAGATACATTTCCCAACCAGTGCAGGGAAGAGCATTTTGGCAAAGGTCAACTGGACAAGCGCATACCTGCAAAAGCTGCTATGCAGTACTTAAGGCTGTTACAATAGAGAGAATACCTGGTCTGTGGTTTATAACGTCCAACTTATAACAATACCTAGAGTATTTATGTGCAAATTTTACACTGTTCATGAAACTGAACATGTTAATCGTGTGCTATAGGATAAAAATGTTGCACTAACGTAAGAAATGCACTCATTAAAAAATGCTTATAAAAACAATGGCACATATTTCATCAGATTATGTGAGAATTAAATGAAATAATATTTAGCACAGCGCCTGAACCGTAAGTGCTCAGTAAATGGTAAAATATACCAGTATATTATTCTAAACCACTCACAGATAACTGGCTTTACTTTGGTGGTGTTCATTGATTATCATTCTTTTTGAGAATTTCAGTGATCAGTCAAAAATTCAAATTTCAAACTTTGAATTTTCCCCTAAAACATTAAAATCCCCCATAGTTAATGTACTCTCCTATGATCTAAAAGAGATGTCTTTTCTTCTACATATTTTTCAACATTGTTATATGACTCAGGAACTGGTTATATGACTCAGTGTAGCTGGTATTTTTAACAAACGATAGTGTCATTTTGGACTAAAACAGGTGTCACTTTAGTCTATGACATATTTTCCACCTGTAAAATGGGATTAACATGTTTATTAGTCTTCTGTCATTTAATATGTGACAGTTAGTATCTTGGAAAGCAGAAATGTGTGTTTCGATGAAATTACTGTATGGAATAGTCAGTGAAATTAACCTGTGGTGTCCTGCTTTTGATAATATCCTTGAGTTTTTCACCTGTCAGATTTTCCACTTATCTGGTGCTGTAGCAGAGGACAGCAACATATTCTGCCAACATCCAAACTTCTGCTGATTTTGTGAGTATGACCTTTAGAACCAAACTTACGCCTTCCCTGCTTCCAATTCTGCTGAACACGAAGAAAATGTGATTTCCTGGAGCAAAATAAAAGGCTTAGAAAGAGGACTGCGAAGGCTTCTTAGATATCAAATAGCTCTTACGAAACACCATTTTGATGAAGCAGTGTAAGCGAATCAGAAACATATGTATTAAGTTTCCCTTAAGTTATTTGGGGTTTCAAAATCAAGGGATTAAGAAAGTGGTAGGGGCTGCCTTCAGTTGCCCAGTGCCCTTAGACACTCCCAAAACATGTTTTGGGAGAGAGATTTAGTTGATCCCTCAAAACTTCAGTATATTCTCCATGGACCAGGAATTACCCAGAACTCATAAGGTTGTCTCTTATTGCCAGCTCTCCAGTCCCATTTCTAGATCAAAGAAGCAGAGTTAAGTACACAGATGCTGGGAGGCTTATCTGTACTGAAGTAATGATCCTTTCCTTGGGTTTGCCATGAATTAAAAATAATCCTCTTTTTTTCTGTCGTAAACCAGAAAAGAAATATTAGACACATTTTTTTCGTGTACTGAGCTCCAATTCTGAAGATATCACCCTCAGAAAAATTTGTTAAATTAAGAAGTAAGACTTGTTCGTCTTTCACTTATTTTGATGGAGCAAAGGAACTCTTTAGTGCCAAAAGCTCCAATTCTCTGTCTTGTTATTGGAGGATGTCAACAGTTGTCTCCAAAGATGTTGGGGAATGCTTTAAAATGCTCTAATGATACTATTCTAAAAACTAAACAGATTCCTAACATCACAATTTGAAAGGAGAGAAGGCGGGAGAAGAAGGAGGTGTCCAAAAATCTAAGAACAAAAGTTCTACTCTGAGGTATTGGTGTTCCGTGTACTGAACCAATTCAGATTAAGTTTAAATCCAGCAAGGTTGGGAAACCATTCTCTTTGGAGCTTGGCGAAATTGGCAAATCAGCTATTAAAAAATAGGACTGAAGTGTTGTATCTGTGTTGTCCTTTGTAATTAGGCCGCTGAATAACAGAAGTATTATCACACCAGGGTTAGTGCCAGAGGATTATCCAAAGTTTTACAAATGGGATGCTAAAGTGGCCCGAACAGGTGCACATACAAAGACTAAGGGAGGGGAAAAGTAAGAGAATGAAAGCTGAGGCCTACTACTTTCAGCCACATAGTAAAATTAATGGTTTTTGTAAATGAATGGCACGGTTAGATTACCATTGAACTTGTAAAATTAGAGGAAGGAGTCAGATTCTTCATTACACTCGTTTTTCTCTTTTTTTTTTTAATTTGAACAGGGGAGGTCGAATTTAATTGTCGTTTTACCTCAAAAAAAAAAAAAAAAGATCTTTTCATTCGAATAATTTTGCAGCAGGCACAGTGACTCCTCAAAAGAATTGTGTTTTCTGAAATCTTTTTTTTCTCTCCGGGTCTACTCATGCGACCTGTGTACTGGAGAGAAAAGTGAGTTCAATTTGAACGAGCTCAGATTTGAGAAACTGGTGACTTTAAAAAGGAGGAGGAAAAACAAAATGGCTACTACCTTAAAAACAACAGTGAAAATGGAAAGTCAAATGGGCTTCATGTAGGCAAATTAAGAATTCATATTTTTTTAATAAGAGCCTTGCTTAGAATTAGAAACGAATGTGTAGGAACTCATGGGTTCTAAACATCCTCAGTTGGACTTTATATTAATTTCCCCCAAATGTATCCATTTTCCAGTATAATGGTAGTTCCATTCATCTAACACTGAGTTACCTTTTTATTACTATTTACTTGCAAAAAAAGTTCTAGATTATTTAACTTTGGAAATTTGAATGTTCTGAGGCTGCTGTACAAAGAGAATTCATTTCCATTTCTACCAACTCTTCCATACTCTCTTACCCAGTTTCCCTGGAGGTGAATAGCATACATTTATTATTTGGCAATCTAGCTAAGCCTGCAGTCTTGACTTTGCTTGAATCATTTCACATTCTAAGAATGGGACCACACCACCAAATTTCCAGGCCTTCCCAGAGTACCACAAGTATGTCTTTATTTTAGCCAATATAACGTATATAAAGTATGAAACTTGGCTCCTGACAAATGACAATGTCTCAATACATATTTTGTTGTTGTTGTTATCATTATGGCAACACATCTTCAAATACATCCCACCGGTATAAAAACAGCTGCCAAGAGAAACAGGCTAGTGCTTCCTGTACAACCACAGAATGCAGTTTGTGAGCATAACCGATGGCCACGAAAGCATGTCATTGACACCCCCTTCCAAGACAGTCTGAATTTTGTCATACACTAAGCAAATGATCTTGTCAATCATGTCAAAATTAGAAGAGATTAATGCAGTAGAAAGAAGAGTATTGCTTTTCATACCTTGGAGAAATTTGTTTTTTTTTTTTTTTTTTAGTTTATGTCCATTGATAACTTTACCAAAAAAAATCTATATTTAAAGTGATAGGAATCATATTCTTCCGTTTAGCCAAAGCAGCTTTTGTTCAGCTGTTTGCAAAATATTATGATAAATAGGATAAGAAGAGATCACGTGTATTAATCATGATTCTTAGATGCAAGCAACAGAGACGTATGCGCTGGTTTAAAGGTATTAACTGAAAAGACATTGGGGAGCTCACAGAACTGATTGGAATGCTGGAGAACTCGGGTTTAAGATGTAGAGGTGTGACAGAAAGCAACATAGCCGTAACTATGTTCTGAATCGCGTCACGTACTCTCAGGTGAGGATTCCGTGTTGGTCACCACTGGACTCTGAATACCCCAGTTTACACTTATGATGCTGGAAGTCGTGACCGGAGTGCTCGCCACAACTGTCCCTGGAAATCAGATGCTGCCACCAGCGTCTCGCCGGAAAGAATTCTCCCCTCCCACTGTGCTTTATATCATCAACCCTAGTTCAAATCATACCCCAGTTCATACGATTAGGGGCAGGAAGGCTGGGCAGGCAAATTATCAGATACTTATAATTTCTATGGTAGGAGCCAGGCTCTGCTTCCCTCCAGGAGCCATAAGATAGGTAAGTTCCCAATTACAGTACTGGATGAGGTAGACTGTTAATCATCACTTATACTCACTACCCTTATCGTAGGAGAAGTGCATTATTTATCCCCATTGACTCAGGTTTAGCAATGTGACTAACTCTGGCCAGTTAAATATGAATAATAATGGCATGTATCACATCAGGACAGAAACACTAAAAGTCAGTGTATGGTTCTCCCAATTTACTTTTCCCTACCTCTGCAAATATGGAAGTATGGTAAGATGGTGTTACTTTCAGCCTAAGTCCCCGAGTGGCTACAGCGAGCAAATCCTCCTTACCAACCAGTGATGGACAAGTAGTGTGAGTCAGAAATCACTGTCATTATTTAAATCCACAGCACTTTGGGGGATTGTTTGTTACTGTCACTTAACCTTGCCTATCCTGACTGATGGTGGTGATTCATCTGCTGGGCAGTGGAAAGCATGGCAAATGCTCACCAGAGTACTCGTCTGTATTGCCAAACATCTTGAAACTTGTTCAGCCATACACTAACTTTTTCCTCCTCCGCTAATAACTGAAAGTGTAGCTGCTTTTACGTTACTCCAGAAAACTGTTCTTGCTGCCCTTTTTTGCCCTTGACCTGTACTCTTTCAGAGTTTATCTAGTTTCTGCCTAGATACTATCTGTTTTCTCTGTCTCCCGCTCCTGCCCTGTTACTTGTTTTCTCCAAACTTGACTCTGAGTTCTATCAGAGAAAAAAACTGACCAAAATTCTAGCCCTTGAGAGCTGACATCCTAGTGGAGAGAAAATAGTAGAAGAGTATGTGGTGAATACTATAGAAATACAGTAAGCAAGTTAAGGACAATAGAGAATTCTATGGGGAGGTGGTAACAGGTACTTTCAATTTTAGGCAGGGCTGATCAGGGTAGGCCTCATTTGAGCACGGACTTGAAGGATTAAGGAAGTGAGCGATGTGGCTGTCTGGAAGAAAAGTATTCCAAGCAGAAGGAATAAGCAGGAAACCTCTTGAAACAAAAGTGTACTTAGAATTTTTTAAGAACACCAAAAGGGTCTTGATGGGAGCTCCTGTCTACTAGTATACATGGGTGCCCACTTTCTTTGGTATAATCTCATTTTGTTTCTAACTTATGATTGCACAATTTGGTGATATCGTACAAGGTTGTTTGTGTCCTTGTATAAGAGAAAAGTCTTTTAGTTCTCTTTATCTAGCTTTTATATCGGTAAGTTATTTGAACGTAATAATCCCAGAGACTGGTGTGGGGCAACTTTTTTTCAAATGATTACAAATTACTCTAATGATCCACTCCACTCACATTCTTTCTTGGAACTCATCAGAAGTCCATATTTGGCTTTGTTACTAATACCCAAAACAACTGCCATGGAGACGGTAATCTCTGGATGTAATGAAAGATGTTTAAGTGCTTGGGTGTCTGATGGCCATTTTATAAAAATAAAAGAAGACAAAAGCAGCGAGAAGATGTGTTCACAGATGTCTTCACCTCCTCTGGGAGCAACAGGAGGAAGCACACTGGAGCTGACCTCAGTTTTCAAACCAGATGTACATTCCTATAGCTGAGTTGTTTGAAGTTTGCCCCGAGTGGTATAAGATGGCAAATACAGCATAGTATAGGATGTCAGTGTCCTTTGGACAAAGCAGCTTCTGAATTTTCAGCGGGACAAAATTACATTTGTAAGAATAGAAAGCCCCCACTGCCAAAAACAGGTCCCTTCTCGTCTTTAGGTCAAGTCTTTTCAAATATTTCAAGATTAAAATAGACCATGCAAACAATACCTATAATCAAATTCTCTTCCCCAATACCTGTCACTCCTTAGACATAAGTTACCTCCTAAGGGAATGCATTTAAGTTTTTCATTTTAATGGGTTACCATAGACCCACTGCATGAAGCATAGAACATGCAGCCATCATACAGTTGATTAAATCTAAATTTTGGAAGTGAGAATAAAAATACCTTTCCATTGTACTTGACTATTAAATCAGAATCCCAGGAGAAATCCCAAGAGATGGGGGTAAAAGTGAATTGACATGGTGGTCCCCTAGGTAGTAGCACTAGAGTTGAAGAATAGCAGCAATACCATGTCCTCGGGGGTTCCCTGGTGGCGCAGTGGTTGAGAGTCCGCCTGCCGATGCAGGGGACGCGGGTTCGTGCCCCGGTCCGGGAAGATCCCACATGCCGCGGAGCGGCTGGGCCCGTGAGCCATGGCCGCTGAGCCTGTGCGTCCGGAGCCTGTGCTCCGCAATGGGAGAGGCCACAACAGTGAGAGGCCCGTGTACTGCCAAAAAAAAAAAAAAAAAAAAAATACCATGTCCCTTTGTGACTTCTAAAATTCTGGAATTATAGATCTGCAGTGGTGAAAGGGAGGTGAAGTGCAAAAGAAAGTAAGAAAGAAAAGAAAGGAAGGAAGAAAGAAAAATACAAAAAAATGCATAAACTTTGATGCTTTGATTCCTGCTAGCTGAAGGACTTTAGGAAAGTTCTTAACTTCTCTAATCTCCTGTTTTCTTAACCTTGAAAACTGACATTAATCTATCAATTACTAATATTATGAGGAGTAAATGAGTCAAGCATATGGGAAGTACCTAGAACATAAAAAGTAATCAATAACTGTTGGTTTCTTCTCCCTTTACTTTACAGATGATTAAATAAATGCCCATGTAGTGTGTCAGAGAATTGCCCAAAGCCAGTCATCTAGTTTAAACTCTTAATTCAGTGCCCCTTTAAATTGTGTAAATTATTATCAGCAACTTTTTCTTGATTTTTTATTTTGATCAAATTAAATTTTAATTTGCTATACTTTAAGGGCAAAAATGGGACTGATTCAATTCAAGTGGTGACTAAATCAGAATGAATGTCACAAATGGAGGGGACTAATTGCAGACTAAAATCATAATTTAGATTCCTAACACTGACTTCGGGGATTACGGTGCAAATGACCCAGTTGCATCCTTTCCATGATGCCAATAACACAATCCCAGGGAGCCTCACTGTCACCCTCACCAGATTTTAGTGGGTCCCAGGTATGGAGAGTTGTTCTTTTATGTCGTAAAGGGATCTCGTGGCACTAGGAATCTCTCCAGGGATTCTGTTGACTTCCTGTGCGACTTGGCCCAGAAAGCCTCCATCAAAGATGCCAATCATTCTCCCCCTTTATTGCTAGCTGCTATGTGGCTAGCTTGGATTAATACAGCAGAGCAGGTAAGAGCACAGGATCTGGGGTTAGCTGCCTGAGTTCAAATCCATTTCCACCATGTACTTGTTGGTGACCTTGGGCAAGTTACTTAACTTCTCTGTGGTTTGGTTTCTCCACTGTAAACTTAGTCCCTGTGTATAAATTTTCTAGAAGAGTGCTTGGAACACAGTAAGTAGAATGTGTTACTAATATTATCAGGCTTCCTCCCAAGTGTGAGTCTATCCTGACTTTATAATCTCCAATCCCAAAATATTTGTACCTTTCTTCTCTGTGGGCTGGCATTTTACAATGCTTAATGGATGTTTTCTACAGGAGGTACTCCAACTAGCAATTTAAATTCAATGCCTCCAGATTTGTAGAACATGTTAATTACATCTTCAATTATTTTTGAAAGAAGGAGGGCATGAGCAAACAGGCAAATCCATTTCTTCATATCAATCCTAATAATTTTATATCAAATTGGAGGTACTTAGAGCAAATGGAAGTAGAACAAAGTGCCAAGATCTTCTTATACACAAGTCATATACAGATACAATTTTTATTTTTTCAACCTAAAAACTTGATTTATGTTAATTGGCTGATATGAACAATAGTACATCGTAGGCTCTGGGGTCAGACAGCCTGGATTTGAATCCCAATTCCATCACCTACTATCTGTGTGACTTTGGAAAATTTTATTAACCTTTTATTTTAGTTTCCTTATCTATAAAATGTGGATAATAATTATACCTAATGATAGGGTTGATATAAAATTAAATGGGTTAGTATTTATAAAGCACTTAGCACAGACTCTGGTATATTGGAGTGCTATATGCACACTTGTTTAATTACATAAATGAGTGTTAGGTATCCTTAGGATGACTAGCGTAGAACAGAATGATTCCAGGGAGAGATTTTGCCATATAATTCTCACTGGGCTTTCTCTGACATGATCCATCAAGACTGAAAGAGAATTTACCCATTTACTGGAGTCACTGAATGAGTCCCTTTTGTGACTTTGAAGAAATGGCCCTGAACCCAGTTCTAGTATGAGTCTGAGAAAGGATTCTCTGCCCTTAGAATAAGCACTTTACTGGGCTTCATAAGCTTAAAGACACACAAGGGGCTTGAGTGGTCAATGGAACAGTGATAGCTCGTATCTCTCGGCCTCTTCCCCTCATCTGGTCACACAGAACATTAAGTCCTTATAAGTCACCCAACAAGTATCCCAGGGAATTCAAACACAAGGTTTTATTTGTGTTTGAGAAGTTTGTTTGATACCGATGCATGTTTTAAATATGTTGATATCTTGAAGACAACCCAAACTTTGGAAATTACCTAGATATCTCAAAGCATTTCAAACCCCACCCGTTCCAAACCAAACTCAACTACGTCCCTTCCCTTCACACCACACTAGCTCCCCTTGTGTTTTGTCCTCCCTCGTCCAAACTGTGGAGTCCTGTTCAACATCTCACAGTTTCTCATCACCCCTCCCCCCATCATGCAGGAAATTCTAATAATTATGCTTCTGAAATGTCCTGTAATATTCCTCCTCTCCCACAGCTACTATTCTGATCAAACCTTCCACTGATCATAGCTAAGGTGACACTGAGACTTCACTCTTTCTTGCCCAGCTGAGTGCTCAAAAATGGATTAGTTGAGCAGTTAGAGGATCTATGAAATTAGTAAGAGGTATAAATTAGCACCAAACATGATAGCGATCAGATTTTGATTAAGTTGAAATATAACGCATGGTTAAACTGTGCTTTGGCTTTGGTTGATGATTGTGTCAGTGTCATCACTGATCCTGACACCAATGACAATAGTCTTGGAGAATGTCATCAGTCAGGCAATGTTACGTGCCTGCTGTTCGTAACTACTTATGTTGCCTTTGGAATAAACTCTTGATCTACACAGAATTCTAATAAGCTCAATTATCTGGCTTCCAAGCTTACAACAGATTAAGATGATTGCATTAGGAGATAAGGGAAAAGAGGCGAAACACTGACGGCAAGCAAAAGTGACAGCTGACAGCAAGGACGAGAGAACTGTCATGAAAGGTAAATATAGAAACTAAAAACAGTGCAATGCTCTGGCCATTTAACTTGGGGGAAAATTTGCTATTGAAAACAATGATATTTCAACTCTTTGAATATCGCAGGTCTCCATAATAGCTCATTCCTCGAGCATTCCAGCTACATTTGCTCTGTATTTTCAATCTTTGTCTATTAATTATGTAAAGTACTACCTACTACTTGCCATAAAGCTACCTGCATCCAAATTTGGGGATGTCCTTACATTAGTTTAAGATTTCTAAGTTTACATGTCTTCTAAGTTTATAGGTATCACTACATATTTTTCTTAGCTCTTCTCGTCCCAGAACAGGATCCTAGTCATATTATTTATAGCTAATTCAGAAACCATTCTATGGCTTAAGCATTTTGCTTTCCCTTAACTGGACTTTCTCCATCTGTCAACTTTTCATCTATCACACAATCCAGAGGTGTGATCTTTTGCCCGAGGACAGAGTAAGGTTTTCCATCTTGTATTCAATACTCTTTCTGAGCGGGAACCCTTTGGAGCCTTACCTGTTCCCTCTGACAGCACTCCCCATATACATCACCTCACTCAAGAAGCTATTCACGTGAATGCAGTATCTACTCTTCTCTGCGGTAAGCTTTTCTAGGCAAAGGCCTTTGTCTAATTAAGCTCTGTATTAACCCAAGCATTTTTAAAGGTGCTTAAAGAAAAAGTGTTTGCGAAATAAATGAATATTGTAACAGTTGGAGTTGCTGTCTTCTAGAATAGGTAGTTTCTTCCCGACCTAGACTTCTATGATTCTCAGCCCTTTGGATACTTTCTCTGGGACTATAACTTTTAGCTCACAGCTCCTTATCCTTCAGTTTTACTCAGATTCTCTGTCTCTAAACACATTTCTTACCTTTTATTTGCCTACAGAGAAGCTCGTTTATCTCAATTCTACTTTGTTATGAGGTTTTAGGAGGGTTTCAGACTGGCAGGTGGTGTGCTGTGGAGGGAGGGCATAGCCTATAGTGCTGGCTGTCGCTGGGTTCACATGCCGCTTGAGCAGAATTACCTGTGTAACTTTAGGCAAATATCCTTAACTCTGGAAGCCCCACTCTTCTCCTCTCCAAAAAGTGGCCACGATTGCAAACCCTCCATGAAAGAAATGTGCTGGGAAATAGAGCACTTCATGCAGAGAGAGGAAAAATATAATTGGATGTCCATTGGGTCAACAGTGAGCTTAGCAAGTTCATGGCCATGATGGGGTGGAAGGCAGCCTGGAGGAGCTCACGCAGGACTGGAAAAGGAGGAATTGGGGAAAGCAAGCATGCCTTCACTGTGAAAAGCCTGGAAGAGCAAAAGAAACTGGAGAGAAGGTGGTTTTCTCAGGACACTTGAGCATGCTTCTAGGCTGAGGGGCAGAGGCTAAAGAAGCAGGAGAGGGGGAAGGAGACTGCCGGAGCCAGGACTCAGAAGGGCAGGAAGACATGGGTTCAAGGGCTTACGTTCCCTGAAGTCCTCATCAGTGATTAGTGGGGGTCCTGGTCTGACACCCACAATCAGGAAGTTAGCCCGCTCACACTAAATGCTGATGGCTTTTTATGATTGGTTTTGGCTGTTCTCCTTTGTGCTTGAACATAAATCCTTCTAAAAGAAGATTATATGTTATGTGGCAATAGTTTGGGTCCCAAGGGAGTTGAGAAAACTAAAACAGACAATGTGTTTCCAGATCTCTGGGGATAGCATGCTGTGATGTTTGTCAGTACCTCTCCTGAGGTCATCTCTCCAGAGCCCCAGCCTGTCCTGGCCTGAACAGGGAAGAAGAGGAAGGTTGCTCTTCATGCCCTGAAGGCTCCTGGACTCTCCTTCTAGGCCTTGAACTCCAAGGCAACCAGAGGGAGTTCTGCTGGTGTCTTTGGGAAAAGTACCGTCTCATCACCACTTCCTCAGAGCCTTTTCCAAGTAGGAGCAGGATTAAGGTCTAACTTATACCTTGATAATTCATTAGACTTATCTACTGTTAAGTGTTTATCTGGCCCCTTTTAGCAAAACCCTTGCTGAGTTATTTAGTGTCATTTTGTTTCCCTCAAATTGGCTTACCTCATCCTATCCCTGGTCATTACAGGACACTTTCAGTTTTATTTTCTTTCCAGAAAAATCATCCTTCTTAAACCTCTGAAGGAAACCCATTAAAAGTACAGTAAAAATAACAAATGGGCCATTCAGAAATGTACAGAAAATACTTGACTGTCAGTATAGGAAGCAGTGTCGGGGAAGGGAGAAGGCAGTGGAAACGAGAACAGACCAGTTTTTAAGCCTTTTCTTTCCTTGTATTTCTAGCTATTTGTAGTATGTAAATAATAATGCCATTTCTAGTATTTTTGAAAGCTGGAGGAATTCACATAAATTGATTTTCTAGAGGCTTGAAGGTTGCTCTGATGAGATTCAAAAATAAGGTTTTATAAAATGTTGACCATTTGTTATGAAAACCTTCCTAAAATATGTTCTATTTTTTCTTTCTTGATATCTAATATAACTGGACCTCTAATCTTTTCTTAATGGCTAAGGTTTGTTTATCCAGGTCTGTACAGGGATATCCTGGAGCTGGTGAGGTGTCTAGGCCTACTTGCCCTGGCACTAAATGGCTTCAGGTTTTGATTTTTGAACACTTGTGACTGTTCTCTATAGGATTTATCTTGTATATACAGCCATGAGAACACAATAAAAAATTTACTGTCATTTTAAACATAATTAAAATTACTTGGTCATCTGGATTTCTAGCCTGCAGCAGATAAGGGGCTATAGCTGTCCCAGTGTCTGTTTCTGGCAACAATCCCATCAAAATCCCAGCTCAAAATCCGTATGAGCCAAATACAAGGCACTGTGATAAACACAGCCATAAAGGTAGTAGTGTCTGAGCATTGTGTAGCATTTTATAGAAATACATCCTGTTTCTTCATTCATAACCCTTTTTGGTCCGCACAAAAACCTAGTGAGAAAAAAAAATTATTGAACACCTCCTGTGTACCAGGCACAGTGTTAAGCTTGTTATATTCATCATTTCATTTATTCATTCATCAAATTTTCACTGATTGGCTACTCTGTGCCAGGTCCTCTTCTAAGCCCAGGGAATACTACAGGGGACAATACTACAGGGGACACCCCTCATGTAACTCATATTTTAGTGGAGGGTTATTTGGTTGGCTGGTTGTTATCACAGATAACAGATACCAACCAGCCAACCAAATAAATAAATACACAGAACCTCTGGTGGAAGAAGTGCTTTGGAGAAAAATAAAGCAGGGAAGGAGGTAGGAAGTGCTAGGGCGGTGGGGGTGGGTGGTGGCCGGGGGCAGGGTGGCATTTTAAGCAGGATGATTGGGAAGGACTCATTGAGAATGTGACATCTGAGAAAAGAACTGAAGGAGATCGGAGAATTTTCCAAAGAGATTACCTAGTGAAAAAGCATTCTGGTCAGAGGAAGTAGCATGTGCAAAGGCCCTGAGGTAGGAGTGAGTTTTATGTGTCCCAAGAGCAGCAAAGAGCCAATGTGCCTAAAATACAGTGAGCAAGGGAATGTCCTAGATTGTAAACAGCCACTGAGAGGACATTGGCTTTTTTTTTTTTTTTTTGGGGTTCTCATTTTGCAAAAACCTTTTTTTTTTTTTTTTTTGGGGTACGGGGGCCCCCCCCCCCCCCGGCCCCCCCCATTGCGGAGCACAGGCTCCGGACGCGCAGGCTCAGCGGCCATGGCTCACGGGCCCAGCCGCTCCGCGGCACGTGGGATCTTCCCGGACCGGGCCACAAACCCGTGTCCCCTGCATCGGCAGGCGGACTCTCAACCACTGCGCCACCAGGGAAGCCCTCAAAACACTTAAAAAAAAAAAATTTTATTGGAGTATAGTTGATTAACAATGTTGTGTTAGTTTCAGGTGTACGGCAAAGTGAATCAGTTATACATATACATATATCCACTCTTTTTTTTTTTTAGATTCTTTTCCCATCTAGGCCATTACAGAGTATTGAGTAGAGTTCCCTGTGATGTGCAGCAGGTTCTTATTAGTTACCTATTTTATATACAGTAGTGTGTATGTGTCAATCCCAGTCTCCCAATTTATCCCTCCCTGCCTTATCCCCTAGTAACTGTAAGTTTGTTTTCAACATCCGTGACTCAACTTCTGTTTTGTAAATAAGTTCATTTGTACCCTTTTATTTAGACATTGGCTTTTACTATGAAAAAAAAAAGAAAGAAAGGAAAACGTGGAAGATTTTTGAGCAGAGAGTGGTAAGACCTGGCTATATTTAAATAGGATCACACTGACTGCTGTGATGAGAATGGATGTAGGGCGCAAGGATGGAAACAAAGAAACTAGTTAAGAAGCCATTGCTGAAACAGGGAAGAAACTTTGTATTCTATTACAAGTTAATCACTAAAGGATGTTGCCTATAAGTTTAAATTATCCATAATGGACCATCTCTGGGAACCCTGCCTTCCAGGTAAGGACTTAGGGGAAGATACCTTTGTTTGGCTCACAGGAAACATTCTGACCAGGCCCACCTGTGAATGACTGCAGGAAGAAAGAAATTAACACATACCCTCCGAGACTGACCGAAACCAGGAAATGTTCGGCTTTACTCCCTCCCCTTTCAGTATAAAAGAAGCCTGAATTCTAACTCAGGCAAGATGGTTGTTTGGGACACTAGTCCACCATCTTCTCAGTCTGCTGGCATTCCAAATAAAGTCACTATTCCTTGCCCCAACAATTCTCTCTCAATTTATTGGCCTGCCATGTGGGGAGAAGGATGAGCTTGGACTCGGTAACATTGCCTTAATCCAGGTGAGAAATGCTGGCAGCTTGGATTTGGAGGGTGGTGATGGAGATGCGAAGGGGTAGGATTTAGATTACTTTGAAGATACAGAGTCAAGAGGATTTGTTGATGGATCAGATGTAGGAGTAGAGAGAAAAAAAGAGTCAAGGACCACTCCAAGTTTTGTGGCCTGATCAATTAAAAGAATGGTATTGGGGCTTCCCTGGTGGCGCAGTGGTTGAGATGCGGAGGACACGGGTTCGTGCCCCGGTCCGGGAGGATCCCACATGCCACGGAGCGGCTGGGCCCGTGAACCACGGCCGCTGGGCCTGTGCATCCGGAGCCTGTGCTCCTCAATGGGAGAGGCCACAACAGTGAGAGTTCCGCGTACTGCAAGAAAAAAAAAAAGGCCAATTGGAAACCTCTTTTTCATTATTTTCTTTAAGTTTTGTCCCTGCTTTAAGCAGATCTGAAACCACACCTCAGATGGGACTAGAACCCAGTCTTCCAACTGAAACCACACAGCTCATCTCAGGACTTAATGAAACTCAGGTTCTTTATGTCTCGGTGCAGAAGGAATTCAGTGAGGGAAAAGTGATAGAAGTGATAGGTAAGAAGTAGATTTATTAATATAGGATACTTGTGAAGGATACAAGTGGTCAGGCAAAGGTCTCTGCCCTAAGAACTAAGTGGGCTACATTTTTATAATCAAAGGAAAAGTGGGGAGGGGAAAAAGACCTCCTTCTTCCTCTTCCTTTGTAAAGATGTTGCAGGAAAATTGGGCACAAGCGGATGGTCAGGTTCCAGGTCTCAGGTGAGTTCCTCAGATGAGCAGCTAAGTGAGGGTCCTTGGCTTCACTGCAAGAAAGAATTCAAGAGTGAGCCATAGTAAAGTGAAAGCAGGTTCACTGAGACAGATAGACATTCCATAAGCAGAAATGCAGTCAGCCTCAGAAGGTGAGAGCAGCCCCAGGGCATGGGATTGTCTTGGAAAATGAAAGCAGCCCTGAAATATGGTGGTTAGTTTTTATAGGCTGGGTAATTTCATAGGCTAATAGGTGGGAGGATTAGTCCAACAATTTTGGGGAAGGGGTGGGATTTCCAGGAATTGGGCCACTGCCCACTTTCTGGCCTTTTGTGGTCAGAACTGCCGTGGTGCCTGCAGGCATGTCATTTAGCATATGCTAATGTATTACAATGAGCATATAATGAGGCTCAAGGTCTATGGGAAGTCGAATCTTCCTCCATCTTGGGCCTAATTGGTTTTAACCAGTTTTTGTCATGTCCTCAAGGACTATGTCACTCTTTTAATGGTTGTGCCCTGCCCCCTTCCCTCCTATCTCAGATCCACTTTAAGAGGCTTTGGATCTGTGCCATTTATCCTTGGACATGTAGAAACCTGTAGTTAGAGGAGGCGAGAAATTCTTCTGGACAGCTCAAAGAGGGCTTCTGTGAAGAAGGACATTTTGAGCATTTTTCACCAGATGGACAAATGAGAGAGAAAAACGTCTGGACAAGAAGGATGCACTTGAGGATATAGGCGAGGATGAGGCGAAAGCAAGGAGGCATCAAGGAAAGGTGGACCCATCACCAAAAGAAAACTGCGAGGTATGTTGTACGGGGAGAGCTGTGGATTGGGATCGCAAAAGCAAAACTAGAAAGCTAAGTTGTCATCAGATTATTTTAAAAATACTGAGTCTGTGAGGTAGCTTGCAACCAGATACTATAACTTTTTCAAAGCTGAAGAATGGCAAGAGTGTGTTTTATTTTCTTGTTATACAAATCTCCACTCATTTGAAGGCTTTACTATACATACTAAGTGCTTCCCATGTATTACTCATTTTATTCTACAACAACCCTGTGAGGTAGGTAGTTATTATGCCCATTTTATAGATAAGGAAACTGAGGCATCAAAAGGTTATTTGATCCAGTGTAACCCAGTTGGTGGTTGGGCTGAAATCAGGATTTATAGTTGGGTCATCTAGCTTTATAAGCTCCTTGGGACAAGACCCACGTGGGATTTATTATTTTTAATACTACCCCCCCCCCAAAAAAAAAGTCTATCACGGTACCTGGTATATCTCAGGCATGATAAATTCTTTACTGATATCAGCTGGAGACGTCTCTGTTTTACCTTCACGCTCACAATCGTCCTCCTCTATATCCTAAAGTAGCCTTAGAGCACTGTTTTACCTTGGGGATCAGTGATGCCAATCCTAACAGATTTTGACTGCGTGATCAGTGCACGCCAGGCACGGTGTTAATTTCTTACGGTCCATTAACACATTCAGTCGTCAAAACAGTCCTATTCAGGAGCTACCTGTCTACAGTTGAGGCTCAGAAAGATGAAATAACATACCCAGAGTCACACAGTAGGTTGCAGGGCGGGGGTTCCCTCCTGCGAAGTCTGGCTGCTTCTGGGACCTACTCCCCACACTCCCCCAGTACCCTCCTTGCAGAGATGCTCCTGCTTTGAGGGCCCCAATGACAGCTTGCTTCCCCACGGGTCCCCACAGTGGAGGATAGATTTGCGAGGCTTTGGCTGGGCTTTTTTGTGCAGTGACCAAGGGCACACATTTTGTTAGACATTCGGCCTGAATAAGGGGCTCAGGCCTTTAGTCTGTGGCTGTGGAACAGAGAAAAGCTAACTGACCCAGAAGGGGATTGAACTTGTGACCTAGATTTCAGAGCACCAGGCTCTAACCACTGGGCTTCAGACACAGCCCCTCCAGAGGGCTGTTTTATGCGAGTCCTGCCTTGCATCTTAAATCTTGGGCCGTTTCTTCCCAATGCCCCCTCTTCATTGCTGAAGATTAAGAAACTGAGGTTCACGCAAGAGCAGAATGAGAAGAAAATAAATCGTGATTTAAATTCATGCCTCTGGACGCATAGCTTAGCCCACTGAACCCCTCTCTCTTCATCTCTGCCACCTCCATTCTGTGATTTATTTCAGGCGATGGCCCTCTGTGTATGTGTAAAAATCCCCCTGAATGCTTTCCCCTGAGGGCAGTCAATGCGTCTCTCTGAAGTTTTGCGCCAATGCTGATGTGTGCAAAGGGATGAAAAACGTACATTTTCAAGTCTCCCCAAAGCTTCGAGCCAAAAGAAAAAAAAAAAGAAAAAGAAAAAAAAAGTTGTCCATTCCCCTTTTTCAGCCCTCGCACTTCAAATGCTAATGAAAAGTGTGTTGTCTTGGGCCATGAATAGGTCTCTAAGATGCTCCGGTTTGGAAGTATTTGCATAGGGAGGCAGCCAGCAGACAGGATTAGTGCTACACATCAACTCCCCCGAAAAGGAGCTGACAGCACTGCAGAAAATTAGTGTCGGCAGAAACCTAGCTGTAATTGAAGGGAGAGAAGTATCTTCTCCAGATACTCATCCTTTCCTTCTTTCTCCCTCAAAAGAAAAACACTTAAGGAGGAAAAATACATAGGATACGCCAAAAAAAAAAAAAAAAAGTCCTAGAAAAGGAATTTGCAAAAAAGAGGGAAAGAATCTTAACCTATCACTCAAAAACCACTTGCATATTCTTAACTGTGCAATGCATCACATGCGTGCAGTTTTTAAATGGCTCAAATTGTTTTGCATTTTTGATGTTCGTTTTACAGTCTATAATCGTTATTCTTTTAGATGTCTATGTAGCTTTATAAAATATTTTTATTGGCTACTTAATCTCCCTTTGTTGTATAATAAGTTTCTGTCTCTTAGTTCAAATAAGTATCTTCTGTATTTATAAATTTTTGAGTCTGTTGAGTTACATCTTTAGAATAAATCCCTCCGTGGCTTTTTCAGGCCCAAATGGTTATGGCTATTTTTTGATGTTTTTCTGTGTTTTCTATGCATCTCTTTATAGTTTTATATGTGGTTTATCATTTGTGAATTACCAATTTCAGAATGATATCAAAAGTGTATGAATTTTCGAGTTTGCCTTCAAACATATAATTTGTATGAATGTTAAATTTTAATGAATATTTAAGTTTCTAAATTCTTAACTTTTTAGTATAATTCAGCATTTCTAAATAGATATCTTTTACTATCAGTTTATTTGATCACTAGCAAAGATTAAAAATATTTTTAATTTAGAGAAGAGCTAACACCTATCCTTCTCAAACTCTTCCAAAATATAGCAGAGGGAGGAACACTCCCAAACTCATTCTACAAGACCACCATCACCCTGATACCAAAACCAGACAAAGACATCACAAAGAAAGAAAACTACAGGCCAATATCACTGATGAACATAGAAGCAAAAATCCTCAACAAAATACTAGCAAACAGAATCCAACAGCACATTAAAAGGATCATACACCATGATCAAGTGGGGTTTATCCCAGGAATGCAAGGATTCTTCAACATACGCAAATCAATCAATGTGATACACCATATTAAATGACAAAAAGAATAAAATACCTAGGAATAAACCTACCTAAAGAGACAAAAGACCTGTATGCAAAAAACTAAAAGACACTGATGAAAGAAGTTAAAGATGATACAAACAGATGGAGAGATACACCTTATTCTTGGATTGGAAGAATCAACATTGTGAAACTGACTATACTACCCAAAGCAATCTACAGATTCAATGCAATCCCTATCAAACTACCACTGACATTTTTCACAGAACTAGAACAAAAAATTTCACAATTTGTGTGGAAATGCAAAAGACCTCAAATAACCAAAGCAATCTTGAGAGGCTTCCCTGGTGGTGCAGTGGTTAAGAATCCACCTGCCAATGCAGGGGACATGGGATCGAGCCCTGGTCTGGGAAGATCCCACATGCTGCGGAGCAACTAAGCCTGTGCACCACAACTACTGAGCCTGTACAGTAGAGCCCACATGCCACAACTACTGAAGCCCACATGCCTAGAGCCCATGCTCCACAATGAGATGCCACCACAGTGAGAAGCCCGCACACCACAATGAAGAGTAGCCCCTGCTCAACGAAACTAGAGAAAGCCTGCACACAGCAACAAAGACCCAACACAGCCAAAAATAAATAAATAAAATAAATAAATTTATTAAAAAAACAAAAAAGACAGGATGGTACTTGCAAAAAACAGAAATATAGATCAATGGAACAGGATAGAAAGCCCAGAGATAAACCCACACACATATGGTCACCTTATTTTTGATAAAGGAGGCAACAGCTCATGTAGCTCAACATCAGAAAAACAAACAACCCGATCCATAAATGGGCAGAAGAACTAAATAGACATTTCTCCAAAGAAGATGTACAGATTGCCAACAAACACATGAAAGGATGCTCAACATCACTAATCATTAGAGAAATGCAAATCAAAACCACAGTGAGGTACCACTTCACACCAGTCAGAATGGCCATCATCAGAAAATCTACAAACAACAAATGCTGGAGAGGGTGTGGAGAAAAGGGAACACTCTTGCACTGTTGGTGGGAATGTAAATTGATACAGCCACTATGGAGAACAGTATGGAGGTTCCTTAAAAAGCTACAAATAGAACTACCATATGACCCAGCAATCCCACTACTGGGCATATACCCTGAGAAAACCATAATTCAAAAAGAGTCAGGTACCACAATGTTCACTGCAGCTCTATTTACAATAGCCAGGACATGGAAGCAACCTAAGTGTCCATCATCAGATGAATGGATAAAGAAGATGTGTACATACGTACAACGGAATATTACTCAGCCATAAAAAGAAATGAAATTGAGTTATTTGTAGTGAGGTGGATGGACCTAGAGTCTGTCATACAGAGTGAAGTAAGTCAGAAAGGAAAAACAAATACCATATGCTAACACATATATATGGAATCTAAAAAAAAAAATTGTTCTGATGAACCTAGGGGTAGGACAGGAATAAAGACTCAGATGTAGAGAATGGAGTAGAGGATTTGGGGAGGGGGAAGGGTAAGCTGGGATGAAGTGAGAGAGTAGCATGGACATATATATGCTACCGAATGTAAAATAGATAGCTAATGGGAAGCAGCTGCATAGCACAGGGAGATCAGAGCTCGGTGCTTTGTGACCACCTAAAGGGGTGGGATAAGGAAGGTGGGAGGGAGACGCAAGAGCGAGGGGATACGGGGATATACATATATGTATAGCTGATTCACTTTGTTATAAAGCAGAAACTAACACACCATTGTAAAGCAATTATACTCCAATAAAGATGTTTAAAAGAATACTTTTAATTTGTTTGTTTCCTATTTGTATTTTCTCATGGATGAACTACCTGTTCTTCACCCATTTAATGGATGGGCTATGGACTTCTTTTATAAACTTGAATGGATCTTTGCAAATTTTAACATGAGCACTTCAGATGCACATGTATTGTTCCAGTATGTTGCTATTTTATTGTAGTTTTATTCTTCATTACTGTAAGAGTACTTGTGAAACTTTATATTTACCAACTAATCAGTTTTGTGGTTTGTGATCCCAACAAATATTTTGTATGGTACAATGAGCTGCAGTCCAAATGTAGGCAGTGAGTCAACTTATCCTGAAGCTGAAGGTGGAGGAAGTCGAGAGACATGAAACAGCTGTGAGGAGAGAATTAAATGGCGTACACCTCCAAGTTCGATATCTTGGATTCTATGACAAAACCTGTCCTTCTTTGTCCTCCTGTAGAACTCAGTAGTCACCAGCCCACCGGTTGATTCTAGAGCAGTCTGATTTATACTCTCAAGGAATCCTGCTTTCTAGACGAGGATGGCAAGGGCCACTTCACCGCCCGTCTTTTTGCTAGCATAACTTAGTTTATCCAAAAGAAGTTAACCATACAATGTTGCACTAAAGAATTCTTTCTTGCTAGTAGTGAACCTCGGATGAAAGATCCTTCTGCTCTTTAATGCCTACAGTAAAGGCTAGCAGACTGCATGAATAATGTATTCAATTTATGACAACCTTTTGCCATTAGAGCTTTAGAGGCGAATCAAGAAAACATCTAACTCTTAAGAGCAGATTAATTAGGCATCTCCAGTCTCCTTTTTTGAGTTTTAGAGTTGAATTTTCTATCAGGTAAGCTCAGATGATACAAGAAATTCATTTTCTTCCTTATGGAAATGACATATACTGTTGCTTTGAAGTAACATTATGTGCAGTTGAGACACCTATGGGGAGTTTTGCAATCTCTGTCCCAAGAGATCTTTAAAAGCAAGACAGCTACATATAGGTTTGTTAATGGGTTAGTACAACTTTTCCTTAAAAACAATTTTAAAGCTTTCTAAAACTATTACCTTTTGGTTTTGAGTATATCATAAACTTTTTGCCCTATAATAACTTTTATTTATTTTGGAGATTTTCTAAAGAGGCTTATTTGTTTCCTTGTTAACTTTGAACCAAGAAGGGGTATAAAGGACAAAAACAATGCTGTTTTTTTAAAGCTCTGTCTACCTACTTACCTATCTCTCATTTACCCAGTCTATCAAGTGTGTGCACGTAAGGACAGGTTTGTTGAGCACCTAATGTGTACAGTGTTTTCTCCTATGTACTTCAAGGACACAAATAGATCTCTCTTGCTCTCAAGGACATGAAAAGATAAATCACGAGAAGTGGTGGTATTTGCTACATACTAAATTAGTGGCAAAGGTAAGAGACCCAGAACGGTGTTGCTCGATATATAGCACTCAGGTTGGGGCCAATCCCCAAAATATTTGCTCCGGTAATATAAATACAGGAACTGAGGATAAGCATTTAGAAACTGTTATAGAAATTTGACAGGGTGATTTTATGCTTATTGACTCTCATGTTTCTGGCCTTGTATTGTGTATAGCTTTATTATTTTAAATTCCCTTATTCTAATAACTTTTTAAATTATATTTTTCAAAAACACAAGTAGATGAATGGTAATTTTAAAAACAAGCCTGGTCCTTCACCCTGAGCAACACTTAGATAAAGGATATCCATATGTCTAAGCATCTTGTCTGCAGGAGAGTAGAGAAACACCCTATGGAAGAGAATGCACGTGGATTCCCCTTGTACTCGGTTATTGCCAGAAAAAGAAGTTCTTCTTTGACACCCTGCCTCTTCTGTCTGTCTCAGAAGAAATCGTCTCCCGCCTTTATACATTTAGAGGCTGTCATCTCTAGAGTTATTGAGTATCACCATTCAGTCTTGAGGGTTTAGAACCAAAGAGTGAAAGTCACATTTCCTGCTAAAACCACAAGAATTTTACAAAAACCTAAGGAAAAGAAAGCTAGAGGAATGCTAGATTAAAAATTTTAAAGATATACTGTCCAGGTTTGTTATATCATTTTCCAAATTTACTTGGATAGAGAAATCACCGAAAGGGCAAATTCCCATTTTCATATTTGCTTGACCAACTTCCTATAAAGCTAAAAGAAAAGATTAAAAGTCCATACCTTTAAAAGCTATGATATAAATACATATCAGACATTTTACATATGTTATTATATATTATAAATATATTATACATTTTCTTATAGTGCATATATCACATTTTATCACATAATTTGTATGTGAAAAATTTATATGTGATAAAATATAATGAATTATGTAAATTTATAGATTATTAATATTGTACAAGCATAGATTTATGGAATTATGGAATTGAAAGAGATCTTCAAGCTTCTGCCAGGCATTTTGCAAAATGGAAATACTGTGAATAGTTATATAGAGGCTTCTGTGCTTAAATACATTTGGATAGCTTTTTTTTAAAAATAAATTTATTTATTTTTTTATTTTTGGCTGTGTTGGGTCTTCATTTCTGTGCGAGGGCTTTCTCTAGTTGCGGCGAGCGGGGGCCACTCTTCCTCGCAGTGTGCAGGCCTCTCACTGCTGTGGCCTCTCTTGTTGCGGAGCACAGGCTCTGGACGCGCAGGCTCAGCGGCCATGGCTCACGGGCCCAGTTGCTCCGCGGCATGTGGGATCTTCCCAGACCAGGGCTCGAACCCGTGTCCCCTGCATTGGCAGGCAGATTCTCAACCACTGCGCCACCAGGGAAGCTCCTGTTTGGATAGCTTTGAGTTAAAATTACTACTGCTAGATTTCTTAGAGCCTTTATTAATATTTTCTGAAAAAGAAGTCTCTGAATTTTTGTTTTGCACTGTGTCCCGCATATTATGTAGCTGGTCTTGCTGAGAAGGCTTAACTGTGATGGGAACTTTTGCGCAGAAAAAGTTGAAGGATGTAAGAGAGAAACTGAGGCTATGGAGGAAGAGCATTCTGGGCAGAGGGAAAACCAAGTGCAAAGCTCTTGAGTGGCAGTGTGCCCAGTGCATTCTAGGCACAGCAAGGAGGACAAGAAAATGAGCAGCGGGGGAGGAAAAGCAGCTGAGATCGCAGTGGTGCAGGTGGGGGAAGAGGCGTGAAGTCTAGCATAGGGCCCTGGAGGCCTTTGGGGAGATTTCAGCTTTTCTCTGAGTGGGATGGAAACCCATAAGAGGACAGTTTTGAGCAGAGGAGTGACATGATCTGACTTACTTTTTAACAGGATCAGCTTTGCTTCAGGATTGAGGATAGATTCCAGCAGTAGTGTGAGGGTAGGGAATGGGCAGGGAGAATATTAAGGCCAAAGCAGGGAGGCCACATAGGAGGCATTGGCCATAATCAAAGCAAAAGATGATGGCGGTCTGGACCAAGGTGGCTGCAGTGGAAGTGGTAAGAAGTGGTCAGATATTGGGTATTTTCTGAAAGGGGCACAAACCATGCATGCTGAAAGATTGGCTGCAGGATGTCAGAGAGGGTTGAGGTGACTACAAGAGCTTTGGCTTACAATTAGAAGAATGGAATTGCCAGTAAATGTGATAGGGAAAACTGGATGGAGTGGGTTTTAGGAAAAAGCTTCCATTTTGGACATGTTAAGTTTAAAAATTCAGAGTAAACACTAGGATATATGCATTAGGACTCAGGGGAGATGCTGAGGCTGGAAAACAAATTTGAAAGTAGTCAGTTTACAGATGGTATTTGAAGCCAGGGGGTTGGATGAGATTCCATGGGAGAGGGAATTGATAAAGAGAAGTAGGACACAGGTCTGAGCCTTGGGTCATTCTAAAGTGAAATGACCAGGGAGATGAGAAAATACTTCCAAAGGAGGCTAAGAATTTTCAAGAATGCCAGAATCTTTTCAATCATCATCATCCTCTTTTGATAATCATAATATTAATACATAATATGTTGTAAGGATTTCAGGGCATTATAGATATTTAGAACAATCACTGGCCCAGCATAAGCATTCAATAAATTATAGCTATTTTTGCTAATATTTAAAGGTTGCTCTCTTCATTTCTCCAATAAGGAAACAGGTTTAGTAACTTCCAGAAGTTCACTCGCTAATAACTGACAGAACCAGAGTCACATCCAAGTCCTTTTGTCTCCAAATATCTGTGCTTTTCCCACTACTTATCCTATATGACTTTGTTTCCAAATAGTTTTACATAAACCAACGAGGAAATCAAATTTAAAAATCACAACCATCAAGCACTTATTGAGCACTTTAATGTCCAAGAAACAGGTTGGAATGGAAATAGAGACTGTTACAACGTACTGAGCACTTAACACATGGCAAGCATTGTGTTATCCCGTTTAACAGTCCTATGAAAGAGGAAATAGTATGACTGCTTTTTACAAATAAAGAGTGTGAGTCCTGGAGAATAAAGAGAAGAGTTATTAGAGTGAGATGGGTGGACATGGGCAGGGGGCTGTTTCAGGTGTACGGTTTCAGTTTGGGATCTTGGTCATCCTCAGCATTGACATTTAGTATTTACCAGCTCACCTAGGAATATGAGCAATTGGCCAAAACTTCTTTTTGTTTCGGGAGTGCCTATTCATTTATTTGTTTTCAGCTTTATAATGTGTGATTGACAAGTAAACATCGTAAGTATTTAAGGTGTACAATGTGATGGTTTGGTATAAGGAAGTTACACCTGCACAGGGGAAGCTTAAATTCTATCAAGAATTTTCTCCGGAAATTTTCTCCTTCCTTCTTACCTCCCTCGCTTCTTCCTTCCCTTGCTCCTTCCTTCATTTCTCCATTCCTTTCTTCTTCCATCCCTCCTACCCCTCCTCCCTTCCTTTCCTTTCTCCCTTCCTCTCTTAGTAGATAGATGGATAGAATTTGATATTTGGGACTTAAGGAAATTCCAGTTTAAAACAGCTTGTGTCTGATTACTTGTTTGACCACTTACTGAAATGTGACATTAGCATGTAATGCCTGAGGTTAGCTTCATTTGGAATTAGTCCTTGAACACTAAACATTCTTCATATTTGTTCCTGAAAAGCTAAAGGAATACAATTCTTGAGGCTTGTGTGCAGAGTTATTTGCAAATGTTTGTGTCAAACATTCTAGCTAGCCTGCCACTTTTGATCATAGCTGGGTAGCTCCTATATGACAAACCTCTTTAGAAATAACAACATAAAATCTGGAAAGAATATAAGAAACAATTACCTGAAGGCATTACCAAAATGGGCAGAATCTGTGGGGAGATTGACACTAGGAAAAAGGAAATGGTGCTCAGTGAGTTTCCTGTTTTTATGGCAAGCCACAGTATTACTGGCTTGAAGAATTAAAGAACATAGCAATTACAGGAAAAGAGGAGAGTCCCTGGATTAATAGGACAGAGAGACAGAGCCATAAATTCTGTGCATAAACTTTTGATCAAGTCTCTGGCTGATCTCTAAACTATACATGCATAGTTTAGGTACAAACTCCTAACAGTTCATCCAAAGCTCAAAGAACTGAACTAAAATTTCAGCTGCTGCCCACAGCAGAGAGAAAAAATTTTGCAGCTGTGTTCAGCCAAGTTAACTGATAAAACAAACAAATAAAAATCAATACTCCCCAGAGGAATATAACACCATCAAGAGTCTAAACAATGTATTATTCACAATTTCCAGGATACAACTCAAAATTATTTGACATTTAAAGAAACAGGAAAATGTGACTCGTAGTTAAGAGACAATCAGTGGAACTGACTCTGAGATAACACAGATTTTGGAATTATTGGACCACAATTTAAAACCAGCTATTATCCTCATAATCTAAAAGACAGAAAAACCAGCAAAAAAATAGAAACCATAAAATTCAAATGGAAATTTTATAACTGAAAAATGTAGTATATGCCATAAAAGTCACTAGATAGGTTTAACATCAGTCACTTTCAAGATAAATCAATAGAAATGTTTCAACATGAGAAACAGTGATAAAAAAGATTTATCAGAACAAAGCCTCAGAGAGTTGTGAGACAATATCAAAAGGTTTAGTATATATATAATTGAAGCCTCAGAAGGAAAGGAGAGCTATACTAGGACATAAAATATTGTGAAGAAATAATGGCTGAAATTTTTTCCAAATTTGGTGAAAGACACAAAATTACATATTGAAGAAGCTCAACCAATACCTAGCAAGATAAATAAAAAGAAAACCATATCTAAGGATATCATGGGCAAATTTATGAAAACTCAAAGAGAATAACTTGAAGGAGGCCAGATGAAAATGACACATAACTACAGAGGAATGATGATTGGAGTGACCATTGACTTCTCATAAAAAATGATGGAGACCAGAAGATAGTAGAAGAACATTTTTAAAGCACTGGGAAAAAGGCCAATCCAGAATTTTATATATACCAAAAATATCCTTCAAAAATTAAGGCAACTAACACACCATTGTAAAGCAATTATACTCCAAAAAAGATGTTAAAAAAAATTAAGGCAAAATAACGACATTTTCAGATAAAAGAAAACTAAGAGAATTTATTGGTAGCACACCTATGCTACAAGAAATGCAAGAGAAAATTCTCAGACTAAAGGAAAATGATGTCAGATAGAAACAATAACTTTTAGGAAATAATGAAGAGAACTGAAAATGGTGAATATGGGAATAACAATAAAACACTCTTCCCTTTACATTCTTTAAAATTTTATGTGACTGACCCCCAAATTATAACATTGTAATAAGCAGTTAGTAATGTATGCTCTGTATTATAGAGTTAGTAACATAACTGTATCATAAAATAGTAGGAGGGATAATTTTATCTTTACAATTGTATACATTTTGCCTGAAGATACATTAACTCACAGTAAACTGAAATGTTAAGGATGTCTGTTGTAGTTCATAGTGAACACTGAAAAATAATACAAAGAGGGGCTTCCCTGGTGGCACAGTGGTTGAGACTCTGCCTGCCGATGCAGGGGACATGGGTTCATGCACTGGTCTGGGAAGATCCCATATGCCTCAGAGCGGCTAGGCCCGTGAGCCATGGCCACTGAGCCTGCGCTCCGCAACGGGAGAGGCCACAACAGTGAGAGGCCTGCGTACCGCAAAAAAAAATAATAATGCAAAGAAGTTTAAGTCATATCTTAAAAAAAATCATTGCCAAGACCAGTGTCAAGGAGATTTTCCCTTGTTTTCTTCTAGGTGTTTTATGGTTTCAGGTCATACATTTAAGCCTTTAATCCACTTTGATTTAATTTTTGTGAGTGGTATAAGGATCCAATTTTGCTCTTTTGCATGTGTATATCTAGTTTTCCCAGCACCATTTATGGAAGAGACTATCCTTTCTCTATTGAGTATTCTTGGCTCTTTTTAAAATATTAGTTGACTGTATATGCATAGGTTTATTTCTTTCCTTTCAATTCTGTTCCATTGGGATATGTGTCTATTTTTATGCCAGTACCATACTGTTTTGATTACTCTAGCTTTGTAATATAGTTTGAAGTCAGAAAATATGATGCCTTTAGTTTTGTTCTTCTTTATCGGAATTGCTTTGGTTATTGGGAGCCTTTTATGGTTCCATATGAATTTGGGGATTATTTTTTCTATTTCTGTAAAAGATGCCGTTGGAATTTTGATAATTTCATTGAATCTGTGACTTTGGATAGTACAGATATTTTAACAATATTCTTTTAATCCATGAACATAAGAATCTTTCCATTTATTTGTGTCTTTTTCTGTTTCTTTCATCAATTTCTTATAATGTTCAGTGTACATATCTCTCACCTTCTTGGTTAAATTTATTCCTAAGTATTTAATTGTTTTTGAATCTATTGTAAGTGGGATTGTTTTCTTTATTCCTTTTTGCAGGTAGTTTATTGTTAGTGTATTGAAGCACAACTGGTTTTTGTATTTTGATGTCTGTGCCTTTGAAGGAGCAAACATCTCTTCCAGTCTTTACAGATTGGTTTTGTCAGGTTAAGTCCTTCTGTCAGTTCCCTGGGCTGACAGGATTACCTCTGGAATTATAGTCATGCTAGACCTGAGCTAGTTTTGATGCTGCCACTAGGTCTACAGTGGGGTCTGCCATTAGCAGGCTTGTTACAAAGGGCTGGGGTAGGCATGGATCCTTTCTGGTCTCTGGGTGGATGGGACTGACTCAAAGACCTTGTTCAGTTGGGTGATACAGGGACAGGGGTCCACTTCACAGTCCCCAGTTGGGTCCTCAGTCAGTGGGCCTATTACCAGGTGCACAGACAGGTGTGGCTGCTACCAGGTCCCTGGGAGGGCTCCTGTCTAATCACTGAATGTGTCCCTGGGTGGGCAGGACTTGCCCTGGACTGTGGCAGAGAGGGGCCAGAACCAAGCCATGGGTCTGTTTCAGGTTGCACAAGCCAAAATTGAGGTCTGCAGACCTGACTCTGGAGGCATGGATGGGCATGTCTCCCACCAGTTCCCTGGGTGGGCTGGACTGCTCCCTGACTATGGCTGGAGGGGCTGGAGCCATGTACAGGGCCTTTTCAGGATCTCTGGGGGGCACAGACAGGTGTGTCCTTTATCAGGTCCCTATGCCAGCAGGACCACTTGCAGACTATGGCTGGGATGGTCAGAAGCCCCATTAAGGGGAAACTTTCAGAATCTACAGTCTGGCTGAGTTTGCTGGCTTTGCCTCCAGAGGTTCCTGGACCATAGCTGAGAGGGGCTAGAGCTGGCTCATGGGCCACTTCAAGTCAAAGGCTGGGACCAAGTTCTGTATGCTTATTATCCCATGCACAGGTGGATGTGACTCCTTCTCAGTCCCTTGATATATGGTGCTGGTAACAGGACCAAGCCAAATGGGCTGTGGCTGAGTCCTTGGGAATATGGAGTTGTTTCTAGGTCTGTAGCCAGGACCACGGTTGTGAGTCAGCCACCTGGGTGCTAGCCTCAAAATGGCTCTCCTCGGTCGTGGACAATACCAGTGCTTCACCGTCTCCTACCTGGATTACAAAGCTCTCACAAAGGCACTTTTGTCCATAGATGGATGCCAAATTATTGTTGTTCAGTGGTGATAAAGGAGAGGACACCTTATTTAGCCATCTTGCTTTCATCACTCTCCACAACCTTGGTTTTCTGATCCAACATTTTTATGGCATATTAGTCAGGTTTCTCCACAGAAACAGAACCAATAAAATATATATATATAGAGAGATTTATTATTATAAGGAATTGGCTCACGTAATTATGGAAAATGGCAAGTCCAAATCTTCAGTGTTAGCCAGCAGGCTCAGGACCCAGGAGAGCTGATGGTACAGATGAACTCCATAGACCATCTGGTGGAGAATTCCTTCTCGTTCCAGGGAGCTGGTCTTCTTGTTCTATCAGGTTTTCAACTGATTGAATGAGGTCCACCCACATGATGGAGGGCAACCTGCTTACTTAAAGTTCACCAGTTTAGGGCTTCCCTGGTGGCGCAGTGGTTGAGAGTCCGCCTGCCAATATAGGAGACACGGGTTCGTGCCCCGGTCCGGGAGGATCCCACATGCCGCGGAGCGGCTGGGCCCGTGAGCCATGGCCGCTGAGCCTACGTGTCCGGAGCCTGTGCTCCGCAACGGGAGAGGCCACAACAGTGAGAGGCTGGCGTACCGCAAAAAAAAAACAAAAACAAAAGTTCACCAGTTTAAGTGTTAACCATATCCAAGAACACCTCCAAGTTGACACATAAAATTAACCTTCACATATGGCTACTTATTTTTCACTGTTTTCAAGAGTCTTGATGTTACCTGGTAAGAATATTTGCTTTATTCCAAAGTCTTCTGGCGGTGGAAGGGAAGACATCTGAGGCCAGGCAGTGCTGAGTTTATATCCTGACTCTGTGAGAATTTAGGCAAGTTTATTAATTAAGCTCTCTGAAACTCATCTGCTTTATCGGTTTGATTAAAATAAAAATGTCCTTGAGGCATATAGTTGCTAAAAAGATTAAAATATTACACACCTAACAGAATGTCTGGCACATGGAATATATTTAAATAAATATTAAATCTTTTCCTTCCTTATTCTCAATTTTCTGTAGTTTTCATATGCCAAGGATATTATCTTTAGATACTTTGTCTTATTCAGGGAGTCATTAGCTGTAAACTAGCAAAAACCTGCCGAAATTAGCTCAACTAAAAAGAAAAGTGGGGGAAGTGAGATTAATATTATAAGAGGCACTCTTACATAGTTCTTTAAAAAGGAAATTAGAATCAGCTGAACCTCGCTGGGAAGGAGCTGGGAACTGGGCTCTGCCTCCGTGGTGTCTGCCCCATTCATTTCTCTATGGTGTAGCTTCCTCTCATTTCTACTTCACTCATCACTTCTGCTCCTCCTTCAGTTTGGTTTGCATCTAGTTTTGGTCAGAACTGACTCTGCTCCAGCTTGGTGTGATGTTAGTTCTCTCAAGAGTGAGAATTTGATTGGCTATAGGCCACCCAATAGACTTCCTGACACCAATGCAAGTATCTATCCTGGTCCAATCAGGGGGTATGACACGGTACAAGCGTGGTCACTTAGTTTTGCCTGTCAGGGAAGAGAGTGATAGAAAAGAGACTTCTATAGGGAAATGCACTCCCAAAACATGTTGACCATTGCCCCCTCACTTTCCACCTATCAAATTCTGCATTTTTTTAAATTTCAGAGATAAACTCTCTTTGCTCTGAGGTTTTCTTCTCCCAGTGCTTCCTCCAGAGAAGAAAATTCTGTTTTCCCAAGAAAACTATGTTTTATTTCCCCAAGCTGAGATAACTCCAGTTTATTCACCCTCTTTTTAATAAGACATCTTAAAAGACTGTTTGAGCTGACATTCTCCCAAGAGACAGAGGCTGTGGGCTTACTTTCTTACTTATTGCCATGCCACTTAATTTAATTATGTCATCTTATCATTGCTACACATAATCTCCGGGGACCCTGGGGAATTGGGCCATGCTGAATACTTTGCATTCCAAGTATCTCATTCTCTTCTCATCAAATTGTAATTATCTTCACCCTCATGCTCTTTATATAAAACGACCATCCCAAGATAGTTATGCCCACATGGTCAAAACCAAATGGAGACTTAAGGTATTATCTGATCAATTTTACCAATTTTGACAACTGGTTAAGGTAATTAGAGCAGGAGGAAAAGGATCTCTTTTTCTCAAAGTTTTGTCTTCTGGTCTAAATTGTTGATGTCACAGCTTTGTATCTTCTCTTTGCTTGACGGCTACTCCTACGTTTTCTCAAGTCACAAAGCTTATTATCCAGGCAGCTTAGAAAATTTTCAGCTTTAGCCACCGTTTTTCCTGGGAAGAAAATTTTCATGGGAAAAAGTATTCATTTTAGAGTATAGAAGGCCAGAATTGACTCTGGCATTTTACTTTATGAGACCAAAGTTTGCATACAAAAGATCTACATGCTATGCAAACGTATTTTTAGTTTTTCTATGTAGCCTTCATAAAGCTTGGCAACTCCTTCCCCAAAGCCCTTAAATAATACACTTGAATTGGAGATAGGTTAATTCAATAAAAGCTTTACTTTCTTTTCTGAAGGCCCCTGAGTGACCAAATGCTGGTGTGTTATTGACACTGCCATAAAACAGCGTAATCTCACTCATTTATCAATTTTTGCTCAGGAGGACCTGAAGCTGAGCTCATTTAGAAGCTGAATTATCTCTGGCCCTCAGAGCCAGATGGCAAGTTCCTGTGAAGGTGGGGGAATATTGCTTCCAGGAATTATTGGAAAGTAATCTCCACACCTGCCATTGCCTATGAAGCAGACTGATAAAAACAGAACATGCTACATTCCTCCCACCAACCCACAGCCCCAAACACTCCACAGCCAGAACCATATTCAGCATGAAATGTAGAAGTGATTGTCCCCTGTGCTTACCAGTCCCATTTGACCCAAACTCTCACAAATACTAACTCCATATTTTCAAAAAGAAAAATTGGATTAGCTATCGCTTTCCATCCAGGTGCTTAAATAAGTCTTTTCTTCTTCTTGTCGTTATGAAATGGCATGGTCAAAGACAGAGAAGAATGGGAAACACTCATGGGTATGTTTACCAGAGTATTATTAAAGAGAAGGAATTACTTTGCTTCAAAGGTGGAGATTTACAATACCTGTATAATGTTTCTAAAGGGGATAATGAAAGGTTTGGCCAGAGTTCTACTTCTTATACTTATAGGGTTTTTTGACTTGTGTGTATATGTTAAACACACACACAAAATATATCTGTAATATATGTATTCCATATATCCTGCCTACCTCCTGGGGTTATCAAGAGAATGATTCAATACTTACCTGGCAGGGGAGATACCGTGATCATGAAGGTGGTTTTCCCAGGGCGAGACTTATTCATTGCACTCCGGATGTGCTGAACCCTGCAATATCCCCAAACGTGGTAAACTCGACTGCAGAATTTGTGGTAGTGCGGGACTGCGTTCGTGTTTTCCCCCGTAAAGAAAAAAAAAAAGGAAGAGAGAGTGATTCATTCATTTTCTCACTTAATAACTGTGTTTGGTTGAAGGGATCCCCAAATGGAGAAGGCATGTTCTAGTTTCTAAAGGAATCTATCTTGGAGAAAGGATTAAATTATGTAATGATATGGATAGTAACTCACAGTGTTTAAGAAAGTTGTCATTGTGCTAATATGTTTTCATAATTGTGGACCTTTTATTTTCATCCAGAACTGCTAGATATAGGTGCTTTCAAAATTATTGGAGCAGGATGGTTTATAGCAAAGACATATGCTGTGTTGGCATTTTCATAGTTCTCTTAGAATCTTATAATTTTAACAGGAATGCTTCTTACTATTTTCCTTTGGCTGTATTAAATTAATCAGAAAAAAAAGTGCTAGAGGTTTAAAAGCCAGCCAGACCTGCAGCTGACTCTTGGTTTTACCAATAAGTCACTGAGTGACCTTGGGAAAAAAAATCACATAAACTCTCTGACCTTTATTGTCCTCATCTATTAAATGGGGATAACAATCCTTAATTTTCAAGGGTTTCTTTTATGAGTTATATATGATTCTGTATTTAAAAAGCACCTAAGAGAGTAAGTGGTTCTATAAATGGCAAAAATAAATGGTGGTCAAATATTGCTCTGCGGAAAACCTGGTCATTATAATATGACAAATTAACTGAAGAACTCAGACAAATTGATAACTTGTCAAACCCAACTTTAGAGAATCATCTCAAAAGGTCTTGAAATTAAAAAAAAAACTATATATGAATTCTTTAGGAAATTTTTATCATATTAAATGAGTCTAGAAAATCTTTGTGTGATATCCTTCTCAGTCTGCTAGGAGAAAAAATGTTAAATCCAACAAGAGGATGGGGACCTGCTTTATTTTCCTTCCAAGAGGGATAGCTCTTAATCAGAGTGCATTCTCCATTCAAAATAATCTGTGAAGATTGGCATGAAAATGCAGGTTCCTAATTGAACAAAGACAATTATTTCCAGATTGAAGTACAGTGGTGAATAGCTCTGTGCTCCAATTACCACCAGACTTTTATTTCAAATGGGAAGCTGAAATCACAGATGAGTTCGCCTTAATTGGGAGAAATGGCTGAAATTGTACTTTTAATACCCTACTGTAACATCGTCTATGTAGGTCATCTTTTTTTCATGTACACATGACAGTGCCCTGTTTATGTCCATTTGGGACAGCAAGCTGTGATGGTGAGAGGGATAGCCTTTTTTACAAACAAAGGTAGAAGCATCCAAAAGTTAATCAGAGCCATAAAACTGTATAGCTTGTAAATAAAGGAATGGAAGAGTACATTCTTTTTTATAACTATGTGTGAATTCACTGACTAACATGAAAACCTAACTCAAGATAGCATTAGTTCAAGCAAGATTTTCCATGATCCTGATTACTCCTTCGTAATGTATCCACTTAAAAATTACCAGAGGGTATCCCAGTCATGAGTACAAAGGCTCGCCAAATTAGGGTAGGTCTAACAGATTTTCTAAAGATTGAAAAAAAGAAAATTCAAAGGAGAGACGAAGTCTGTGCTTCTCAAACAACCAGGAAGCACCAAAGGAGAGCCTACTGTATGGTTGAGTTGGAGGTGGTGCTGGGTTGACAGAGATGAGGGTGCGGAAACTTTGTCAGTAAAGATTCCTCTTCTCAGGTCCTCTGTCACTCCAACTGGGGACTCTAGATCGGACACATGAAGCCTTGTCACCAACCACCATGAACCATATGTGTTTGTGTAGACGTTTCCTGTTTCCAAAGGGATTTCACAAACTATTTCGTTGCATCCTTGTCCTTCCAAATTCCAAGCTAGGTGTGGTGGATATCACCATCTCCTTTTACAAAGGAAGAAACTAAGGTCCAGATCCTTGCTTAAGGGGCAGAGTGAATGAGTATAGGGCTAGGATGAGGACCCAGCCTTTGATTAACGATAACCAGTCCAAAGTGTCACATGTCACTGGAGGAATCCTAGATGACTTCCACGCCTTAGTGTGAAAGACATGCCACTGTCTTTCAGGCCGTAGAAATAATAAGAAAAGTAACTGTGCTGTCTGTCATCTTACGGTCATTGGCTTTCACAATTAGCTAGATATATCCCACAGATGTGGAACCTGGGGTGCACAAAGGTTAAATGACTTTTCCAAAGTCCAACAATTAGTTAAGTGTTGGAGCTAGACCCAAACGAGCCTCACTGACTCCAAACCCTGTGCTTTTTCCTTTCACCAGGAGAGACCCAGGTTTCTACATCCATCCCTTCTGCTGCTCTTCACAGAATTTATTCATTCGTTCAACAAAAATCACAGCAGTGGACAAAATAGACCCAAATCCCTGTCCCTATAGAGCTTACCTATTCTAGTAGGAAAAATAGACATTAGGCAAAATAAGTAAAAAGATACTGTACATTTGATGGTGGTAAGTGCTATGGAGAAAAATAAAGCTAGAAAAGATTTTCTGGAGACTGAGAAGTTGCAAGTTTAGATCAGGTCATCTGGGGAAGCTTCACTGAAAGGTGGCAGTTCAGCAAAGTCCTGAGGGAGGTGAGCGAGTGAAGCTGCATTTCAGGCGGAGGGAGAAGCAAGCAGTCTGGCCTCAGCGTTTGCCTGGCTTGGTCAAGGAATAGCGCAGAAGCGAAGGTGGCTGTAACTGAGTGGGCAGGGGGCGAGGGAGTACGGGAGGAGGGCGTAGGGTAATGAGAGGTCAGACAGAGCCAGGCTCAGGCCAGCTTGAGGACTTTTCCGAGTGAAATGGAAGCTATTTCAGGGTTTTGACTAAAGGACATCATCATCTGACTTATGTCCAAAGGATAGCTCTAGATCTTTACTGAGAATAGACTAACAAGGGTCCAAGTTGGAGGCAGAAAAATCAATTAGGAGGCAGGTAACAGCAACAATAATTATTATATTATTAAATTAAAAGGGCATAAAGATGATTTATATTGGCTTCAGCTAGGGAGGTGGTAAGAAATGGTCAGAAAGATGAGAAATAAGGCTGGCTCTACCCCTGTTACTGCCTGTTTGCCTTGGTTGCTGAAGTGTCTTGGAGATGCCGAGAGGGAGCCCTCACAGGAAAATGCTCCCAGGAGTGGCAGGCAGCCACAGGAGTGTCTTGTTCAGATCTCCCTTCAAGAGATAACCTGCCGAGGAGAGGGCCTGGTTGATGACCTCATCTGCACCCTGGATGCTGTGCAGCGGTGCTCTCACTGAGGCCACACTCTCCCCACGCTGCTCCCAGCCAGGTTCCGGCCTAATCAGGACTCCTCTCATAGGCCAGCTTTGCTCCAATCCCCCTTCATCTTGTCTCTCCCTTCACAGACCTGCACAGACTGACATCCCTGGCCTCTCTCATCCACCTTGGGCTTCAGTAGCTCTGTCTTTCTCTCTGCTGAGGTTCTTGGAACCCCAATTGGCATATCCAATTGTTTGCTCTAGCCAATAGCAAAAATGATCCTACTACTAAGAAAAAGAAATACAAACTGAGTTCTTACTATGTGCAAAAAACTGAGCTAAGTGCTTTACATGGAGTATATCTTTTTAATCTTTACTACAACCCAATGAGGAATGTACTATTTTACGTATGAGGAAACTGAGTCTTAGAAAGATTAATTGATTTCCCTAAATTCAAATATCTGGCAAATGGAGGAGTTGCCATTGAACTTGGGCAGCTTGGGTATAGAATCTAAACTCTGGCGACTATATCAGTCTCAGGACAGGGTCCTCCCACTGCCCTGCCTGACTGACTTCATGCTTCTCAGCTAACCTACAAACATCTTCATAAGATTTTAACCAAACTTATCCATGAGGTTCAGCAAGAAGCTAGTACCTTAGTACCATGGTACCGTAGTACCATAGTACCCCAGTACCATAGGACCCTAGTACCATAGTATCCTAGTACCATCCCTGTAGTTAGAGTTTCCATTAACTTCCCAGGGTCATACAATTCCACCCATGTAGGAGAGAGCTGTTCTCATTTCTCTGCAAGTATTGGTCTGATGCCTGGCTAGTGTCTTTGCCACCACATTTCATAATTTGTATTGTATTATTTTTAAGTGACAACTATTTCATAAACTATCACGGGATGAAGAAAAGAGCCCTGAATTGTGATCAAAAGACCAGATTTCTAGATCCAACCCCAATACTAAGTTCAAGATGTGCTCTATTGCTAGTCATGAAACCCCATCTGAACTAGTCAAGGCAAAGTGGGAATTTATTTGTTATCCAGACTGGGAAGTCCAAAGGGTGAAGGATGAAGAAAAGAGCCCTGAATTGTGATCAGAAGACCAGATTTCTAGATCCAACCCCAATACTAAGTCAGTTCAAGATGTGCTCTATTGCTAGTCATGAAACCCCATCTGAACTAGTCAAGGCAAAGTGGGAATTTATTTGTTATCCAGACTGGGAAGTCCAAAGGGTGACTCTAATTTCAGACATGACTGTGTCCAGATAACAGCATTAGGACTCTGTCTCTCTCACTGCATCTATCACCTCTGTCTGCCACTGTTTGGGCTTTGTTCTTTGTAGGCCCATTTTATTTGACAGTAAAGATGGCTCTCCCCAACTCCATGCTACATTTTTCTTAACACTGGATATCACAAAAGAAGAAAACCTCTCTCTCTGTATTCATATAAATCCCTAATTAAGGACATGATTGGCCTTGTTTGGGGAAGGTGCTTGACCATGAATCAGCCACTGGGTCTAGGATGATGACATATTCTGATGGGCAGTCGGGTCATAAGTACACCTCTGCAGGGGGGAATACACATCAGCAGGAGATATTTATTCCTGCAGTAAAAACAAAAAATGATGCTTGGCAAGTAAATGTAACAACTTTACACAGCAATCATCATAGGTCTTCCAAATATAAAACACATGCATGCCCCCTTGCAGGGCAACCCAAAGCTTCACCCACTGGCCACATCCAGCTCAAAATCCCATCTCCTGGGTCATATGCAGTCCTATTCATCAGATCTGGACCTGATGTGGCTCCCTGTGATGCAGCAAGTTAAAACAAGACATAAGTTATCTGACCCCACACATCTCCCCCCCCACACTCATATACACACATACAATACACTCGATATATGTCATACACACACATATACAATATACTCAGTATATCAGTGAAACAAGGACAGGCAACTTGCAACAAATGTCCTCCATTCAAGACAGAGAAGAATGGTAAACTAGCAGCCTCCAGTCTCTAGGAGTGACAAAATCCTTGACCTGGTAGCGGAGGAAGCTCCTTGATTGGATCCTAAATATGCGTTTTAGGATCTATTTGATTTTAGCCAGTTCTAAGGGCCAATAACCAAATCCAAAGTTCTTCCCTAAAGGAGTTTTTAAATCCTGCTTTATTCATTTTCTCACCTTCTACCTCTTTCTTCCTCTCAATTTACTGTTGGCTCACTGGAGGTTATCTCAAGCAATAGCCATGATTAAGAAGGCAACACAATCTGAATTCTGCTACAAATCCAAGTCCTTCTAGTTAATTGAGAAATCTCTGGGGTCTTTCTCTTTTTTTTTTTGCGGTACACAGGCCTCTCACCGTTGTGGCCTCTCCCGTTGCGGAGCACAGGCTCCAGACGTGCAGGCTCAGCGGCCATGGCTCATGGGCCCAGCCGCTCTGCGGCCTGTGGGATCTTCCCGGACCGGGACATGAACCCATGTCCCCTGCATCGGCAGGCGGACTCTCAACCACTGCGCCACCAGGGAAGCCCGGATCTTTTGTTATTTAACATCTTTCTGTTATTTCCTGCCATTTGGGGTCCAGAAGTAAGTAACTCTTTGCTATGAGATTCCCTATTTCTGGACCCTCTCTCTGTTCCCTTTCTTTTCTTTGCAATTATACCCAGGATCAACCTACACACACTAATATCTGGCTCTGCCAAACTCTTCATCTAGAGATACAAGCTCCAAAGGTATTTCTTCTGCCTTCCAATTGCTGCAGGCAATAGTTTTATCAAGCATTTTCTTTTAGCACCAGGGATTTCTGGTCTCAGGCAGCTCTATTTTCTCACCACCTGACAACCAAATACTAAGCCATTACCATATATTTTAGATTTTGATTATGACATTATACCACTTCAATTAGTGGTAAGGTAATAAGCTACATGGCTGTGACATATACTTCTAAAAATAAATGATTCAAACACTATAGAGTTTTATTTCTCATTTATATACCAGTCTGGGGTCAATGTCCCTAGTTTATGGTTGGGTCTCTGCCACCGTGATCATTTGAGGACCCAGGTTCTTCATATTATTTTAATCTCACAGATCCACTATCCCTTAAAGCTTTGCTATCATCTTCATTCACTCAATAGACTGGAAATAAAGAGAGCATGACAACAAAGGAAACCATAAACAAGACAAAAAGACAACCCTCAGAATGGGAGAAAATATTTGCAAATGCAGCAACTGACAAAGGATTAATCTCCAAAATATACAAGCAGCCCATGCAACTCAATATCTAAAAAACAAACAACCCAATCCAAAAATGGGCAGAAGACCTAAATAGACATTTCTCCAAAGAAGATATAGACTGCCAACAAACACATGAAAGGATGCTCAACATCACTAATCATTAGAGAAATGCAAATAAAAACTACAATGAGATATCACCTCACACTGGTCAGAATGGCCATCATCAAAAATTCTACAAACAATAAATGCTGGAGAGGGTGTGGAGTAAAGGGAACCCTCTTGCACTGTTGGTGGGAATGTAAATTGATGCATCCAGTATGAAGAACAGTATGGAAGTTCCTTAAAAAACTAAAAATAGAACTACCATATGACCCAGCAATCCCACTACTGGGCATATACCCTGAGAAAACCATTATTCAAAAAGAGTCAGGTACCACAGTGCTCATTGCAGCACTATTATAATAGCCAGGACACAGAAGCAACCTAAGTGACCATCAATAGATGAATGGATAAAGAAGATGTGGCACATATATACAATGGAATATTACTCAGCCATAAAAAGAAATGAAACTGAGTTATTTGTAGTAAGGTGGATGGACCTAGAGTCTCTCATACAGAGTGAAGTAAGTCAGAAAGAGAAAAACAAATACCATATGCTAACACATATATATGGAATCTAAAAAAACTTCGTTTGATGAACCTAGGGTAGGACACGAATAAAGATGCAGATGTAGAGAATGGACTTGAGGACACAGGGAGGGGGAGGGGTAAGCTGGGATGAAGTGAGAGAGTGGCATGGACATATATACACTACCAAATGTACAACAGATAGCTAGTGGGAAGCAGCTGCATAGCACAGGGAGATCAGCTCAGTGCTCTGTGACCACCTAGAGGGGTGGGATAGGGACGGTGGGAGGGAGGCACAAGAGAGAGGGGATATGGGGATATATGTATACATATAGCTGATTCACTTAGTTATACAGCAGAAACTAACACAACATTGTAAAGCAATTATACTCCAATAAAGATGCTTAAGAAAAATTCCCACAACTATATTATTTTACAGTTCTGGAGATCAGAGGCCCTAAAGTCATGGTTGGTGGGCAGGGCTGAGCTCCTTCTGGAGGATGTAGTGGAGAATCCATCTCCTCGCCTTGTCCAGCTTCTAGAGGCCACCTGAATTCCTTGCTCATGGCCCCATACTGTATTCAAAGACAACACCATAGCATCTTCCAATCTTTCTCTCTCCTTCCCTTTTCACTTTGCTTTTTTCTCTCCAATTCTCCTATTTCCTCTTTGTGATTACATTGTCTCCACCCCAATAAACAACCTACCTCCAGGTCCTTAACTTAATCTGTTTTGGAAAGTCTCTTTTTCCATGCAAGGCAACATATTCACAGGTTATAAAGATGAGGATGTGGACATCTTGGGGGTGGAAGGTGGTTGGCATTATTCAGCCTGCCACACATGTATTATCTCAATCTCACAACAACACTGTGGAGTTGAAATTAATTGTTTTTCCTTTTATAATCAAGGAAACAGACTAAAAATGATTGAATAAACTAATGAAGTTTTAGTACGTGGCAAATAAGCCATCACACTCAGATCTATTTAAAAAAAAAGAGAGAGAGAGCATGGAAGGACCTACCCACTTAAAGCTTTGCCTCAAAAATGGCATATGTCACTTCCACTCACATTCTATTGACTAGAATTTAGTCACTAGGACTCACTTAACGGCAAGAGACTGGGAAATGCAGCCTAGCTATTAGGCCAAGAAGAAAAAGAAACAAATTTTTGGTAAACAGCTAGGAGACTCTGCTGTGTTAAGTAAAGAAAAAGTGTGTCTAGAGGGAGAAAGTGTTTTTAACTGCCGGCTGAAGCTTCGGGACCAAAGAAGTTGAGAGGTGACATATTACTAAATGACTTGGATTGTTGATTTTAATGAGAGTTTCTACAGAACTAACCAGATACAATGTGGATTGCCAGAGGTTGAGAAATGAGTGGGAGGTGAAGCAATGGAGGCAGCAAATGTAGTTGATCCTTTCTAAACCCTTGGGTATGAAGGCATTTCCTATAACTAAGGGTTAAATCAAAAGAGCAGAGACTATTTAGACCAGGAACTAAAGTATATCTAGTATAGGGTCATGTTATGAATTAAACTGTGCCCCCACAGAAAAGATATGTTGGAGTCCTCACTCCCAGTACCTCAGAATGTGACCATTGGAGATAGGATTGTAAGAGAGGTAATCAAGATAAAATGAAGTCATTAGAGTGTGCCCTAATCCAATATGGTGTTCTTATATTGCCTTGCTATATGCAAGGTGCAGAGCTAATCATTATCTCATGGGCCCTTCCAATAACTCCACAAGGAGGATATTATTAACTCTAATTTTTACAGATTAGGGAACTTAGGCTCAAATGAGTTAGATATAGGATCTAGTCATCAATCAGTACAGGAAACAGAACCCTCTGTAGGTATTCAAGCAGAAAGAGATTTCATACAAGGATCTGGTTACTTAGTAAACCATTGTGAGAGCTGGAGAACAGAACTTTTTAGGCTGGGCCTCTCTGAGTGACTCCCAGAAAACCGGTACCAAAGAAGTGGCTTCCTTTGCCACATCTTCTGAAATTGTGGATTCAGTGAAGTTGTGATAAAGCAAGAGGCCACCCCTGCCACCACCACCTAACATCCAGGAGTTAAAATGGATATTGGTATGTTGCTTCAGGGAAAAAAATGGTCCCTAGGACTTTGCTTGCCAACAACAAAAGCTAGAATAGAACACTAGTCTTGCCTCACTTTCACATTCCAAATCTCACATTAGTGCATCTAACTGATGAAATTTGCTTTGTATCCAAAAAAAGAGCTTCAAGGGAATCTGATAAATATCGTGTTTAGCTTTCTAACCTCTATAGTATCAGGTAGTGTGTAGCATGGATTTGAAATGGTTACTGCGGACCAATTCACCACAAGCACCAGAGATGGTTATTAATAACCTAGGATTAAACCAAAATGCTTCTACTACTTTCATGCTGTCCCTAGATAAGTCCATGGGAGAATTTCCCAATTTGAAGTTGTACAACATTGTTTTGCAGGATGTTAGTAGTTATCTTATAAAAACGCACTTGGGAAGCCCTAGTTTATACCAAGTAAAACATGTTTCTTTACTGCAGGACTTCTTGGAACCTTTCATATGTATGCAGGTTATCTATTACCACAATAATGCAAAGTAACTCATCTCATAAGTTGATAGCTTAAAAGCCAGTTATTATTGCTCATAAGTCTATCAGTTGGCTGGATGGCGCTACAGATCTTGACCGGGCCTGCTCACGTGTCTGGGAAATGGCTGGCTGTTGACTGCTCTATCATGGCCTCCACCATGACGATAACATCAACTTGGTTCTTCTCTGCCTGTTGCATCTTCTGTCAGACTAGCTGGAAGAGAAAGGCAAGGAGTTAGAGAGGGAGTAGAAAAACACAGTACATCAAAGTCTGCTAATATCCTATTATCCAAAGTGAGTCACATAGCCAAATAAAGGATGGATCAAGGCGCTAAGGGATATAGTAGACGTTTTGATGGAAGGACTTGCAAAGTTCTATTGTAAAAGACGTGGATGTAGGGAGAGCTGAATAATTTGGGACATTAATGCTATCACTCTACCACAATATGCTAAAATGCATGATAATTCTTCAAGAGAAGGATAACATATAAAACATTTTCCCAACTTATTTGACTAGGGAATATTCTTTTCTTGAGAAGCTTCTGGGGACACCAATTTTAGAAAAACAAGTTATTGCAAAGTTAACTTGTACACATTTATTTATATATCATACCCTTTCCCTAAAGACACATCTTCATTTTAAGAGAAACAAGAAAAACTGTTCCCCTTAAACAATTTACATCATATTCTTTGGGCTTGGAAGGTGTAGTGCTGGGAAGTCACCCTATCTGCTATCAACAGGTAACAGACTTTCTAGGTGAAAGGCATTTCCTATAACAAAGGGTTAAATAAAAAGAGCAGAGACTACGTAGAGCAGGAAATAAAGTATATCTAGTAGAGGGGCATGTTATGAATTAAACTGTGTCCCCACAGAAAAGATATGTTGGAGTCCTCACCCCAGTACCTCAGAATGTGACCATTGGAGATAGGGTTGTAAGAGAGGTAATCAAGATAAAATGAAGTCATTAGAGTGTGCCCTAATCCAATATGGTGTTCTTATAAGAAGAGGAAATCTAGACACAGACAGATACATAAGGAGAATGCCAGGTGAACATGAAGATAGCCATCTACAAACCAAGGAGAGAGACCTGGAACAGCTTCTCCTCTCACAGCCCTCAGAAGGATCCAACCCTGCTGACACCTTGATTTCAGGCTTCTAGTCTCCAGAACTGAGACAATACATTTCTGACATTTAAGCCACCCAGTCTGTGGTACTTTGTTATGACAGCCCTAGCAAGTGAATACAAGACCTCGGTTGTTTTTTGCCGGCCTATCATCCATTCTTCCTATGGTTCTTTTGGGGACCTTCTCCTCCCCTCCTCTTAGTTCATGTGGTTCTTCTGGATCTGATTCAATCTGTAGCTCCAGGAGCTAGCAATGACCCAGGCTTCATCAATCAGTGTATCCCATCCCCTGACCACAGTGATTGGTCAGTGAAAACAGGCCAGGTTTTTTGATGAAATTTTTTTCAGGAGTTGCCATGCTGATAGAATGTAGGCCTGGAGCTAGTGGTGGCCACCTTGCTAGCATGAGGGAATAACCTTCCTGGGAGTGGACCCCATGCAGAGAAAATCCAATCTGAGAGATGGGCAGTACAAGAGTTCTATAATATGTAATTTGAGCACTTGGATACAACTGTTCCTGAAACTGCATACTCCTCTACTTTTCCAGATAAATCCAATAACTTTTCTTTTATTTGGATTTGATTTGAGTTTCTTTCCCAGCAACTGAAAGAGCTCTGGTTAAATGATACTGCTAGTTATTCCTATCCGCTTCCAACTGCCTCTTGACTTTCTCCAGTCACATTTTTCCTAACCCCATCCTGGATTCTCCATCCAAGAGGCCCTCCCACTGGGCTTCCCTGGTGGCGCAGTGGTTGAGAGTCCGCCTGCCGATGCAGGGGACGCGGGTTCATGCCCCGGTCCGGGAAGATCCCACATGTCGCGGAGCGGCTGGGTCCGTGAGCCATGGCCACTGAGTCTGCGCGTCTGGAGCCTGTGCTCCGCAATGGGAGAGGCCACAGCAGTGAGAGGCCCGCGTACCGCA
>NW_020175731.1:4662335-4667378 GCF_003031525.2 Neophocaena asiaeorientalis asiaeorientalis
AAAAAAAAAAAAAAAAAAAAAGAGAGTCCCTCCCCTTTATACTCATGGAGAAACTCCAGTACAGAAGTGAGTTTAAGTAGCATTTATACACCTTTCATCTTCCTTGCTCTACATGAAACTTGAAAGAAAAGGTAATCCTAATCTAATCTTTTGCAGACTGCCTTCCTCCCTATGTCTCCTTTTTAAGCACACATTCAACCTCAGTTAGAGAACATTTTGCTTTAAAGTATCAAGGACATTTTGAAGGAAGAATGTGAGAAAAATATAGGTTTTGGTAAAGTGTATCACTCATTGCTAAGTAACATCAAGTGAGTAATTAAAATTGAGAATGGAATACCCAAAATGATTAAAAGTGGGCAAAATTAACTAAATACCTAGGATTCCCAAACAAGTCTTCTCCTTTTAGAGTAAAAATATAAATTTGAAAATAAATATTGTATAAGTAGAATGCATGTGTAATTTTACTTTTGACCATGAAATGAAATATTTGGACAGGAGGTGAAAATAAACTGAGCTGTCTGTGGTCCTGAAAATACAATTATTAAGAACATGGATACTTTTTATTATTTACTTTTATTACAAGAAATGATGAAACGTTTTCCCATAAAGACAGAATGACTCTTAAAGAATTCTGAATACAGATAATTTAATCTCATTTTCTTTGACTTTAAGTACTCCTAAGCAGATAAATTAATGAAGCAGATTACTTTTCTCATTCTGACAGAGAGCTTTAAGTTACAGTAATGTACAGCTACAGAGTAATAGTAAACACAAACAGGAAAAAATACTAAACAGGAACTAGAATGTCTAACCTTCTTGGTCTCAATTACAATTTTCTTACAAGAAAAAACATCCAGCTCTCTTATCAAAACTTAAATATTGTCACATAATTTTCTTTGTTAGATTTCTCTTTCTAATATTTATAAACAAGAGCCTTTTCACAATTATGTTATTTCTTTTATTATGATATTTATTTTATTTATTTATTTATTTTTGTGGTACACGGGGCTCTCACTGCTGTGGCCTCTCCCGTTGCGGAGCACAGGCTCCGGACGCGCAGGCTCAGCAGCCATGGCTCACGGGCCCAGCCGCTCCGCGGCATGTGGGATCCTCCCAGACCGGGGCACGAACCCGTGTCCCCTGCATCGGCAGGCGGACTCTCAACCACTGCGCCACCAGGGAAGCCCTATTATGATATTTAAATAAATGTAGTTCTATATTGCTGATGCTTTTTTGATGCTTTTTCTATTTTCAGCAGGTTTTAGAGCTTGGTTTGTTGTGTTTTGGGTTTTGGTTTTTTTTTTCTGTTAAAGTTAGAGAGAAAAGAAACATTTCTGCAATATGGGTGTCCACCTTGGTCACTGAGCTTTCTATAATATAGCTTTCCACAGGGTGGAAGACAGAAGTATGCCTGTGGATAAGGGATTACACATTCATATTATCAATGGGGAAAACTGAGTTTCACAGCACTTACCATTGTTCAATAAACAAGTTACAGGATTCAAACTTGACTGTCTAACTTTATGTCTAGTGTTAGCCTTCTTCAAGAGATGTTTAATCTCCATAGCCAGGTAGTAAGCTCCTAAAGACTTCAATTCATGTTATATCTTTTTTGATAAAGAAAAGCCACTTGACCTACGGTCAGAGCATTGAGCTTCGTAGTCGGACAGGCCTGGTTTCAAAGTTTGGACTACTAGACTGCTCTGAGCCTCCATTTCCTCATTTGTAAAACAAAGTTGACAATATCTACTTTGTATATATGTGTGTAAAGAGCTTAGCAAAGTATCAGATACAATACATCATAATGTTCAATAAATGTTAGCTTTTATATATGCTACATATGTGTGAGATATACAGATAGATGGTTGCAGTGATCGATACGTAGCACACAGCAGCTTGAATTCTGAGTAAGCAAAAAGAAGTGATCTGGTGGGCTTTGTGGAAGGTACGTTATGTGATAGCTCAGGTTCTCAAGTAACATCGAATGCCAATAAAAGAAAGTATACTATGAGTCCCCCTAGCTCTCAGTAGGGACTCAATATGTTTCTGTCAAACTTGACTTTTAGGTTGGTTTGCCTCCACACGCTTCTCTTTGCCTCATTCTGTACCGTCGTCTCTCTTGGCAACTTCTCTTATATCTGTGCTTCCATAATTATCTCTAGACGCATTTTTAAATCCAGCCAGGTGATTTTTTTTAGCGCTCTGGGTCTGCATCTCTTACTGCCTAATAGACTTTTCTGTGCCCTGGAGGTCAGTATGTCATAAAATGAGCTCACTTTTATGCTCCGCGGCCCCTGCACTTCATCCTCATTCCTTATCCCAGCAAATGAGACTCCAGTTGACTAACCAGGAACCCAGATTCTTCCTTACCCTCACATCCAATCAGCCCCCAACTATTAATTCTATCTTCAGAATATCTCTCCCTCCACATCCCTTCTCTTTCTCCACTCAGATCCTCCACTACCACTGCTTTCCTAGTTAAGATCTCCAGCATCTCCTGCCTTTCTATGTGGATTAACAAATGGCAATATCATGTCGACTACACACATCCTGTCTCCACTGTGTACAAACAACTCATGCCATGTATAAAGAACCCAGTTCAAGATTGTCAGGGCTTTCATCTTAGCTATCTTTTCTCTAATACTGAATCATATTACAAATTTAAAATTAAGCATCATAGTTTATAATTTTAAATACTTTCATTAGAGTAAAACATGAAACAATATCTTCATGTCTTTTGAAATTAAATTTCCCCAAAATATGAAAACATCAGCCTAGAAAATATAATCATTAAATTAAAAATTTTTAGTTCAGTTTCAAAAAAAGAAATCTTCATCATCTCGTTCCTTCTAAATCTCCTTACCCTCTCCAATCCATCCTCTGTCCAACTGCCAAAGTGACACTTTTAACATAAAAACCTTATCATGCCATCTGTTCCCATGCTCACCCTCCTCCAATGGCCCCCTTCCTAACCACCTTAGTTTGCCTTGACATTTCAAGGATTTAAATAATAGTACTCACTTGAGAGGAGCCAGAGACAGACAGAACTCAAAAGGTCAGCTTGATTAATGAAAATACAGTCAAAACCAGGCTTAGTTTAGGGAAACAATAGCTTCCTAATCTTACACCCCAGAAGTAGTTTGCCTAACAGCTGGACACCCACAGACAGGTCTCTCTCTATAAGGAGAGACTTCTTTTACAAGTGTCCAAGAATACATCAGAAAGGCTGCTCTATACGGGATAGAAGAGAAATGGAGCCGAACTCCCTGCTCGCGGACAGGAGTGAGTGAAAAGGCAGAAAAGCTGGGAGAGTAATGCTAACAGAGGACCCCTTGCAGGGAAACATGGAGCCAGCAGAAATGAGACTGATCATCCCAACCTCGAGAGTAGACACATGAGCAAAGCCCTTTACGTTGTCACCAATTAACTCTCCAGCACCTCCCCTGCCAGCCCTGTTGACTGCCTCCCCTCTCTGACTTCCATAGCCTGAAGCCATTAGAAGCTGCAGGACTTGCAGCGTCCTGAACACACCAGCTCTTCTCTTGTTTCTATGCCCACATATGTGCTCTGCCCTCAGCTGGGAACGCTCCCCGCTAGCTTTCTGCCCCGTAAACTTCTCTTTGTTACTCATCTTTCAAGTCCCCTCCGTCTCACTCTGGCAGGGTCCTTCTCTGGTGCCCCCAAGGTATATGGCACATTCAGCTGCCCAGTTATCTTTCCCTTGCAAGGTCGGAAGCTTTTTGAGAAGAGAGACCTACACTTTGATCTTGGAATTCCCAGGACCTAGAACAGTGCTTGGCACACAGAATAACCTCTAATAAATATGCGATAGTTGAATGAATGTGTCCTGGACCTCCATTATTTTGCCACTTCAGCACTCCATTCTCCCTTCTTATAGAAACAACGGCTTGATTTTCCCTGGAGAGCTAACACCCTCCTCCTCTGCCCCATACAGGAGCCAACAAGACGCAACTTGAACCTTGAGCAGAGGGTCACAAAACTCAAGAAGGGCAGTATTTATTAATTTTGATAAGGGTGCCTCAGTGTACCTAGCTGATAATGAATGATGAATGTTTATTGAAATAAAGAAGAGAGAGAAAGGGAGGGAAGGAGGGAGGGAGGGAGGAATCAGCCTGGCCGAGCTGCAGACTGGGAGCTGTAAACCCTGGGGTGTGGATGCCTCATACCTTCCCGACTAAACAGCCCTGTATTTAAACGGCTGCTTTCTCGCCCGGACTATTTTGGTACATCTATTATTGGCTCCCATTTAGTGTCTGTTTATTTAAATCTGCTTTCAACTGGAACATAATTCTCTTGATTACCGGTTGATGCTGCGACACAGTAGGAATACAGATAATTGTCACTATGCACATCCCGCTGGAAATATAAAATTATTATCTTTAGAGAGGCTGAGTAGGGCGTTTAAGCACGGATGTTATGCAGCGCGGGCACGTGGGATTTGTAGCGCGCTAATTTGTTGGCTGCTTTGCCTTTCTCCGCGGGCTGTCATAGGAGCCTCCCGCAGGAGCTCAGGCAGACACCCAGCTCTCCAGCATCCTGCCGTTACTCAGCTGCGAAGAGAATGCAGTCGCCACTCTCTCAGACGCTTGAGGATTCCTTCATGGTCATCACAGACCAAGGGGCTGGAGGCCGGTCACCGTCTCAGGCTCCACTGCCTTTTGGGGGCTGCCTGAACCAGGGGACCGAATCTGAGTCCCACTGCCCCAGTAGAGAGCAGCTTGAAGGCGTGGGATTAGAGCGGGGACTGGCTGGGGCGGAGGGACGTGCACTCTCCCCCCTCCACTCCTCACTGGCCTCCCCACCTCAGCTCCCCACCCCAAGCGAGCTGCCTCTTCATCTACCAGAAGCGTCACTAATTGCTTTTTAGGGTCCCTTTTCTGCTCTCTGTTCAAAATTCACGGGGCGTTCCCCAGCCCCTTTATGCTACTTTTCTGAACCTTTTCAGCCTCTTTTACAAACTTAGCACTTTCTGTGCCTCTTTTAGTCTTTGCGAGAAGAAAGAGACTTGAGAGGGTTTTTTTT
>NW_020175731.1:4667473-4701567 GCF_003031525.2 Neophocaena asiaeorientalis asiaeorientalis
CCGCTGAATGGGGCTTTGTGCAGGGAATTTCCGGAACATAGCCCAGTGCCCAGGCCTCTGTGTGAGGAGAGGAGGGGCCCAGCCAGGCAAGGAGACCCTTAAGCCCGCCCCATTACCACGGTCACTGTTTGCCCTGGATTCTCTAAAAGGCCTATTGTTGCCGGTTGCCAGGTATTCCATAGCAACACTTAAGCCAAGCTGCCTACCCTATTTAGGCCCAAAACTTTTCAATGGCCTCCAAAACCCGTGCTTGTCAGCGCTGCAGAGGCTCCTCAAACAGCCTCAGAGGGGAGGGAGCCCAGCCGTCTCTGCTTTTCAAATATCCGTGTTTGAGGCTGCTTGAGGGCTCCTTGTCATTTCCCTAGGATCAGCAGGCCAAACAATCGCAATTAAAATTTCTCTCTCCCCGACCCTGGCATCTCCCCCTCTCTCCGCCCCCCGGCCCGCTTGCAGACCTCTCTCTAACTTAATATTCAGCTGGGACTGGGTTTCATCATTTTCTGCAAAGGCCTCCCGACTTTCCTTCTCAACCATTTCAAAGGAAATTGCCTTATTATTTTAGGAGGGTTTGGGTGCACTTGCATGCACGATTTATGTTAGTCCCCGCCTCTGGTGGAAAGGAAAATAATAGAATCAGAGAGTCTGTTCTAGAAGGAATCCTAATCATGGTCCCCAGATGAGGGTCTGGAGGCCCAGATCCGGGAATGGACTTGCTCATGTCACAGAGTTATTTAAGAACAGATGGGGCTCCAGAGCTCAAGGCCCCTGGCCCACAGTCCTGTGCTTTTCCTCACTATGCAGCTCCAAAGTAACACGAGAAGCAGACTGGCAGAGTGAGAGAAACACAGTGTGTGCACCTCAAAAACTGAAAATGGAAGGAGGGCAGCTTCTGCTTTCAGAGGAATGCGGCACCCCAGCCCTAAGTTTCTTCCCACTCCCTCCTTTCTAGGTGAAACGTGAGTTTGCCCCAGCCCAGCCAGGAGCATCCTTGGAGGTGTCTAAGTTTTATTTGCTGCCTTACTTTCCTCCCTGTAGAGATTTGGGGCATCTCTCCCAGGTCCTAGGTTAGGTGAGGCTCAACTTAGCATTCTAGAACACACAGCCATTCAGTTGCTCCACCCCTACACCCCACACTCACCATTTGACAGAAATTGAACGACTTGCCCAAAGTCACAGAGCGCTTAGAATAAGATCAAGCTCTTTCCCACGGCCTGTATGGCCCTGCATGATCTGGTCTGGCCCATCTCCTGTCCTCCCAACTCAGCTCATTCCAGCTACATCTTTCCATTCTCTGTACAGGGCAAACTCACCCCTGCCTCGGGACTTTCATCTTTGCTCTTCTCTCTGCCTGGAAACTCTGCCCCAGATCTTCATGGGGCTGGATCCTCTCACCACTCAAGACTCAGCTCATATGTCGCTGTCTCAGGAAGACCATCTCTGTTCATATTCTACCAGCTTAACTTTCTGTTGTTCTTTTAAAAATTCTTTATAGAGGGCTTCCCTGGTGGCGCAGTGGTTGAGAGTCCACTTGCCAATTATAATTTTTTATAATTAATTATTATTTACCATAGACATCTATTACATTTATCATCATCATCATTATTTATAGATATTTGGATCTTGTTTATTATCTGCTCCTTTCCCAAACATAAACTCTATGAGAACTCTACACCTTGATAATCATTGTACCTCCAGAGTCAAGTGCCGTGTCTGGAACATAGAAGGTACTCAATGAATATGTTATGAATAAACAAATGAAGGCGTTTGCTCATTGGTGGTAGATATGAAAGTCAGAATTCAAGTCTTCTAACTCCTGATGCGATATCCTTTTCTTGAGGGCATTGTGGGATGAGAAAAGGAACAGCGTTCATGTGTTTTTAAGTACTTCCTTATAACCCAGTGTTTCCCAACCCTTAAAAAAGTATTATTATTGCCCCACTAAGGGAGCCTTTTAAGATTGTTTTTGCCTCATTGGCCCCAATGAAATTATCAAAGATATGCTATATATCTATTTATGTACTGTGGCCCTTTGAAGGGCTGCAAATCGTCGTAATGTCTAAGATTTCCCCACCCTAAGGAAATTTTCCCCCAATTTTTGCCTCTTTAAGAGTGATGTCGCCTCCCTTGAGAATGCACGTTATAACTGACACAGTCACTCAGAGTAAAAGCTTACAGATTCCTGACGGCGCTGTAAAACCAGGGAATTAATTCTGCCCCAGAAGAAAATGGAGGAGGATTGTCTCAGAGCTTAGGTGTAGAAGAATTCTAACCATTGAGAGTGACAAGAATGGGCAGAAAGGATGGTGGATGTGTTAACTTTGGGCTTCAAGCCCAGCCCTCATATTACATACTTCACAAAGGTTTTTTAAAAAGATCTTTAGAAAAACCCTTTCAGCTTCGGTAAATGTGGTGTTAAACCACTGATCGTTAACCCCTTGCCTCTTCTTATTCAGCTCTTAATCAGATTATACAAAAGCTTTCAGATGTTCTTGGTTACCAATGCCAGTGTGTGAGGATAAAGTAGAGTTTCTAAAATGCTGGCTCAGAAGTCAAAAATGTTGATATTTACTGCTAGACATAGGTCCACAAAATAAATTCTTCATTTAAAAAAAGATCAGCACTGCCTCCTGAAAGCACCTATAGATTAAGGGCCAACACCTCTGTCTGCATTATGTTCATTTATGCATTCACTCATTCAACAAGTGTTCACTGAGTCCCTCCTACGTGCCAAGCACTGTGCTAGGGGCTACAAAGATATATTATTTTCATAGCATTTATACATCAGTACCAGGTACTAGAGAATGAAGTGTACTCTTTGTAGGTTGCGTGATTAAAGGCATAATCGTTATTTGACCTCTCTGATATACATTATCTATGTGTAGAGTTCTTGATGATGCTACATGAATTCCGTTGTCTCCTTCGTAGAAAAGTTAGTAGCCTATCCCCAGTATAGTGGACATCTGCTTTGTTGCCTGCCCAGCATCCTTCCTTTCCTTCTTGTAGTTATAGAAACCCCCTCTTCTTAGGGGAACTAGCTCCCTATTCCATGTGGTCCTGCAATTATTGCAATTCAGAGTATCCTACTTTTCACCTAGATGGAGGACAGATAACCTAGGCACAGACAAACGCTGGCCAATTCATTGTACCAGAGAAGAAGCACATGGCCCCAAAGTAACAGAGAAGAGCCTTCTTCTGGGTGCTTCTACATTTTAAAGATCAAGTGACACCTCTGGAACCCATGCCTCCACTTCTACTCAAGGGGCCTGAGGGAAGGAAGAATTAATTTTAGAAGTTGAACTTCCCTAGGGATCTTGAAGACTGCTGTTACTCTCTGCTACCACATTGAAAAAGAATGGAACCAGAGGGCAAGTCAACCTGAATTCTGAAAGGAAGGTCAAGGGCCACATTCCTGAATATCATGTCTGGATTTAGATCTGAGAGCCGAGTCAGGAGGTTAGAGCTGATTAGGGAAGGCCTGGAGAGCTAATATATCAGGAACTGATAAATAGGTCCTGCATGATTGAATCATATGCCATTTGGTGTTTTTGTTCCTTTTATAGGTCAGCAACAAGGCAAACCTACTGATTGGCAGGCTTACAGGGTCTGAGGCGGGGAAGACTGTTAGAGTGTTTTAATTCCTCCTTTTAGAAATTTCTTGATCCATTGACTTCTGAGAAACACTTATTGTCCAGGTATTTCCTATCTCTTTCTGCCATTCATGTGCCCCAGATTTTTGCATTCAGCCCTTCTATTTCCTCATTCTACCACTTTTTTCTCATCTGCCCCTGTGGTAGGCTGAAAAATCTCCCCCTCAAAGATGTTCACATCCTAATCCCTGGAACCCTGTGAATATGTTTCCTTCTGTGACAAAAGAGATTTTTCAGATATGCTTAAATTAATATCTTGAGATGAGAGATTTATTGGATTATCTAGATCAGAAGGGGGGTCAGAATCAGAGAAGATGATATGACAAGAGAAGCAGAAGTTAGGTGATGCGCTTTGAAGATGAAATAAGAGGCCGTGGGACTTCCCTGGTGGCGCAGTGGTTAAGAATCTGCCTGCCAATGCAGGGAACACCGGTTTGATCCCTGGTCCAGGAAGATCCCACATGTTGCGGAGCAGCTAAGCCCGTGTGCCACCACTACTGAGCCTGTGCTCTAGAGCCCACGAGTCACATATACCGAGCCCACGTGCTGCAACTACTGAAGCCCGTGCACCTAGAGCCCATGCTCCACAACAAGAGCAACAAGAGAAGCACCTCAATGAGAAGCCCGCGCACCACAACGAAGAGTAACCCCAGCTCGCCGCAACTAGAGAAAGCCCGCACGCAGCAACAAAGACCCAACGCAGACAAAATAAATAAATAAATAAATCTTTAAAAAAAAAAAAAAAAAGAGGCCATGAGCCAAGGAATGAAGGCAAATTCTAGAAGCTGGAAAGGGTAAGGAAACAAAATCTCTCCCTAAAGCCTCCAGAAAGAATGCAGCTCTGCTGACACCTTGATTTTAGCCTTGAAAGACTCATATCAGGCTTCTGAAAGATAATAAATTTGTGTTAAGCCCCTAAGTTTGTAGTAGGTTATTACAGTATCAGCTGGAAGTTAGTATAACCCCTATTTTCCCCTAATCCATTAACCTTCCATTCTGACCTCTGTCCTGAGCTCCAGCAGTCATTTGTAACTGATGACTTGGATATCTCCACCTTGGTGCTTTCCAGGTTCTTTAAATTCAACACGTGACTGTCATTCCCCTCTCTTGCTCCTCTGCCTGTGTACACTCTCATGTTAACAGCCTCACCACCTACCTGGAAATGGCTCATTTAAGAAACTTAAGTAGATTGTCCTCACAGCCTCCTAATAGCCTCCCTGCCTCCAGTCTCTCCCAACAAGTCTAGTCAACAATCCCAACAACGTTATCTCTGATACCTGAGCATATCAGTCTCTTACTTGAAAACGTAAATTAGCTATATCACCTAGGACCAACACACATACAGAATAAAGTTCAAACCCATAACACATTCAAATACCCTTGGCATTTCACTCTACCGTTTTTGGTCTCATGCCTTATCACTCCTTCCCATCATATGCACACACGCATGCACACACACACACATACTATTATCAGAGTAGACGTCACACAATTGCCCCACTCAAAGTATTCTATCTCTTTGTAAATGCTTTCTGTACCTTGCATGCCCTTTACCCTCACTCTTCTTTACCAGCGAACCTCTTCTAATCTTTCACTGTCAATGTCAGTGTGAAGACTTCCCAAGCCCCTCTACGTTTCCAGTTGTAACGATCCACTCTGTGATTCCACACCATTTAGTTTACGCTGTTATGATATTTATCACATCATATCATGGTCTTTCATTTGCATGCCTGTGTTTTCCCCACAGGGGCTGTGTCTCATTTCATCTCTTTATTCTTAACACCTGAAACCCAATTTGAAGCATTATCTGTGAGAGGCCTTAGGAGCAAAGTAGACCAGCAATGTGCTTGTGCCTTATCTTGGAAGGCATGAGCAGGTGTATTTAGGAATAACGGGGTAAAACAAAGGAACTCAACTCCTCTGCATAACAATAAGGTTTTCTGACTCCATGACAAGACGTTCCTAGCAAGTTGTAAGACCACTGGGTAAACATTTTATTCCTCCTTAGGGGCTTGGGGTTTGCTGGCACTGAGAAGCAGTGTTTGTCCTTCAGAGATATGTTTATGTGCTTAATGAAATAGGTTAATGTTTGCATGCAAAATATTAAAGAGAATAAATAGGTATGACTGTAATTTTCACTGATGGGAATATCTCAAAGGAGACTATACCTGGAAGGTTTCTGCAATTCTCTATAAACTCGGAGCCCCAAACCTACCTTAGTCCAGTGTCTTTGGTGGAATCCCAGATGTGAGAGGTCATCAATATACATTCTGAAAAGCCCCCATCGCCCTCATAGCTCATCTAGTATGAGACTGAGACAGTTTGATACCAAATTAGAGAAAAGGACTGCAGAAGGTGGGGCTATCAGGGAATAGAATTCCTCCTGGACAGCAGAGAGGAGAAGTTCACCTTAGGGAGGTTAGAAAAAATAGCTTCTTTGGGAGAGAATAAAAACCGAGACTAGGATAGCCAAATTCAAACCTTGGAATGTGTCCCCTTATTAAATGGATCTAACACCATGCCTAGCGCAGAGCAAATGTCAAATAGCTCTTGAATTTAAAAAGTGAAGGATTTAGTGTTTTATATGCTTTCTCTTGGACTCGGGAGAAGTCACAGTTATCATACAGCTTTTAGATTTTTTCCCTTCCAACATTATAATTTTTCCTAATTACTCTTTAACTCTTCGTTAAGGGAAGCCATAATCACTCCTGCAGCTCTGTGTGGAGTGGTGCTGGGAGGTTAAAGGGGAAGGACAGTTAGAGAAGAGAGTGGTCTGCCCTCACCCATTTCTCTGGTGTTCTGCAGAAAATCGAGCTGTGACACAGGGTAGAAGTGGGGGTGATAGAAAAATACAGGACACTGAGCAGCAGATTCCAAAGCTCAGTTGCAGAGAAACCTCCGAGGAAAACTCCCACTTTTCCAACTATATATTCAAGGAAGAAAGCCCTAGAAAGGTGGGCTGGGGAAGTGGGAGATGAAATACAATAGGGTATGAAAGTTGGCTGGTACTGCCTTACAAGAGCCAATTGCTAAATTTTCCTGAATTTGGTGAGTCAGTTTTTAAATATAACCACTATTAAAAGTTAAATTAACTTACACCAAAATTATATCAAAATAAGTTATATCCAAAATTCATTACTTCCTATTTTACTACATATTATTATCTATGCTATTGAGGTTATTTTCATCTATTGTATCTGTAGCTCTATGATGGAAATATTACATAATGCTGTGTTACTATTCAACTTTTCCCAACTCTGTGTTCAGTGATGTCATGTTGATTGCTTGAAATCAGCTGCAACAAGAGGATTTCCAGATAATGGAAAATACTACAAATCAGGCTGTTGTTTCCCCCCTGCTAAAGAACCAATTGTTAAATATTTTCCAGAACATCCTTAGTGAATCCTGACTCCAGGACTATAGAAAATTTTACTGGACTACTTACAATGCATGAGACAAAAGGGACTCATATTTGTTAAGACCATAGTATGTGAAGGCACTAGGACATACTTTAGATAAACTATGGCATTTAATAATCATCACAATAACCTGATAATATTATCTCCATTTTTATAAACAAAGAAATTGAGACTCAAAAAAGTATTTTTTAAAATGTTTCCAAAGTCATTCAGCCATATATTGCTTTTAGTTGCAAGGAGAGACACAAAGAAATTATATTTGGTCCTTGATCTGTAGGGATTTAGACTGTAAGTGAGGAGTCAAGCATAGGAATAGAAAAGGTTTAGTCTAAATTTACTTTTAACCTAAATTGAACTTCAAGACATGAAAATTATAATGCCTCAGGTGAAAAAAAAAAGCGCTGATTGGATTAGTGGCAGATTAGACATTGAAGGTTACTGAATGTGAAGACATAACAATAGAAGCGACTAAAATGAAATGAGAGGGAAAAAAAGACTAGAAAAATAAATAGAACATCAATAGGTTGTGAGAAAAGACATGTGGCCATATACACACATAAATGGAGTCCCAAAATTTCAGGGGTTGGGTGAGGAGAGTATCTAGAAAAAATATTTAAAGAAATAATGGCCAATATTTTTCCAAATTTAAAGAAAGCTATAAACTCAAAGTTCCAAGACTCTCAACAAGTCCTAAGTAAAGAAACATGAAAAAAACGATACCAAGGCACATCATTATCAAATTGTTTAAAACCAGTTATGGGAAGAAAATCTTAAAATCAAACAGAGGGTGAAAAGGCACATTACATACAGAGAAACAAACATAAGGATTACATCAGAAAACTCATCAGAAAAGAATATAAATGAGAAGATAATGGACTAACATCCTTATAGTACTAAAAGGGAAAAAAAAAGAAAAAAAAAAAAACCCTGCTAACCCAGAATTCTGAACTTGGTGGAAATCTCTTTCAAAAACAAATTTATCAATAGATCATGACCAAGTGGAATTTATCCCAGAAATGCAAAGTTAGTTTAATATTTTAAAATCCATCAATGTAATTCACCATATTAATAGACTAATACAGAAAAAACTTATGATAATGTCAATAGATAACAAAAGAAAGTGTTTTGCAAAATTTAACATTCATTCCTGATTTTAAAAAGAAAAACCCTTGGAAAATTAGGACTAGAAGGAAGTTCCTAAACTTGGTAAATGGCATCTATGAAACACTTACAGCTGATGTCATACTTAATGGGGAAAAACTAGATGCTTTTCTGCTAAGATCAGAAAAAAAGGGCATTCTATTCAACACTGTACTGGAGGTTCTAGCAAGTGCAATAAGGCAAGAAAAAAAAAAGCATCTAAATTGGAAAGGATAATGTAAGTCTGCATTTGTAGATGACATAATTGTCAATGTGGAAAATCAGACAGTATCTACAACAAAGCTACAATAAACTAGAACTAATAGGTTGTAGAATATAAAATCAAAATACAAAAGTCAATTGTATTTTGATATATTAACAATGAACAAATAGAAATTGAAATTTTACAAAACCAGTGCTCTTTATGATCACATCAAAAATTATATCAATAAAATAAAAATAGACTGAAAAACAACTGAGCAGAGCCTCAGGGACCTGTGAAACAATAACAAAAGATCCAATATTCATATCAGAAAGAGAGGAGAAAAAGAGGGGTTTTAAAGGGGATTTGAAGAAATAATCTCTGAAAATGTCCCAAATTTAGCAAAGGACACAAATCTATGGATCTAAGAAGCTGAGTGAAACCCAAAGAGAACAATCCCAAAGAAATCCATACCAAGACACAATATAACCTTTTGAAAACTAAACACAAATGTAAAATCTTGAACATACACAGTACCTATAGGGAAATACCAATTTGACTGATGATGGACTTATCATCTGTAACAGTGGAGGTCAGAAGGAAGGAGCACAACATTTTTGAAGTGCTGAAAGGAAAAACGATCAACCATGACTCTGAATTCTAGGATAGCTAAAATAATCTTGACAAAGAAGAATAAAGTGGGAAGAACCACTCTACCCAATATTAAGTTTTACTATATACATATAATAGTAATCAAGGTAGTGCAGTACTGATGGAGAGATCAATACATAGAGTAATGGAACAGAAGAAAGAACCTCAAAATAGTCCCACGTAAACATGCCCAACTAATTTTTGACAAAGGTGTAAAAACAACACAATGGAGGAAAGACTGCCTTTTCAACAAACAGTGCTAGAGCAACTGGACATCCATAGTCGTAAAAATGAACCTTAACCTAAACCTCACACTGTATATAAAAATTAACTCAAAATAGATCATAAATGTAAGCATAAAATGTAAAACTATGAAACTTTTAGAAATAAAAATAAGAGAAAATCTTTGCAACTTAGGACTAGGCAAAGAATTCTTAGACTTGACACCAAAAGTGTGATCCATAGAAGGAAAAGTTAATAAATCAAACGGCCACAAAATTAGAAACTTGGAAATTTCTACTCTATGAAAGTCCATGTGAAAAGGATCAAAAGACAAGCTGCAGCCTGGGAGAAAATATTTGCAAACTATATACCCAACAAAAGACAGCAATGTATAATATGTAAGAAACTTTCCAAATTTACCAGTGATCAAGCAATCATTAGCCATCAGAAAAATACACATTAAAACCATAAGGAGATATCACTACAGGCCTACAAGAATGACTGAAATTTAAAATTGTTACAACAAAAAATGATGGTAGGGATGTGAAGACACTAGATAACTCATACATTGCTAGTGGGAATATAAGATGGTAAAACCCCTGAGGAAAAGAACTGACCAATAAACAAAAGAGAAAATACCATTTCGGAATGGGTAAGATTTGCAAAACTGGAGATCAAGGAGCACCACTTCTGTGAAACAGGCTCAGGTAATCTCAGGTGACAGGAGATTGCAAATGAAGAGATGAAAACTCAGCAATCAGTGTCAGTAGCCACAGAGCCAGCCCTCAGAGGACAAAATGACTATTTCATTGGCCCTGCCATCATCCAGTACCCTGTATTTTAGTTAAAGAAGCCTAATTTCTGTCAAATAAGATTTCCTACAATTCTCCAACCATAGACAGGTCCAGATGAGGCATTCAGACTATCTCAGTGATTTTAACTCTTAGGCAGAGTGAAGTTGGAGTTGAACTTGACTTATTGCAGCATTAAAACTCGGGAGGGTCTTGATTCCTGGCTTTCAGGAGACCTCTGCCTTGTGCTCTTCACCAAGCCTATGTCTTTAGCGACTCTAGTTCTAAAAGCCTTCCCACATCTTTCCAACACACTTCCGGTTTCTTCAAGTTACCAGAGTTCGTTTGTGTTGCGTGCCATCTAAGAACAAAATAACAGACTCTAGATTACTCTTCGGTAATGCTTTGAAAACTTTCTGGCGACTCAAAAGCCACGTGACTTACAGTCTCCTTATATGGTCCTACTCACAACTCCTCTGTATTCAAGGCTCGCTCCCCTTCTGCCTACTTCTACTCCACTTCTCTCAGGACAGGACTTCCCTCTGTCTCTTAGTTTCTGCTTCCTAGTGGCTTCTGTTTACTGCTTTCCCTTGGCTGGTGCCACTTCATTGTCCATATTTCTTTTCGGGTGTCTCCAATCTAACCTCCTCAGGAGTTAAGAGTTCTCTGGGTGCTGGGGTCACCATAAGGTATAGAGCTCCCTTGCTGGTCAGAAATCTTAAGCCATGCTACTTCTTAGACTGCCTACAGATAGCTTCCCTTGGGGGCAGCACTGATCCCTGATCTAAATAGCTGTGGTCAAATTTATGTGGCTAGAAAGCATCAAGATCTCTGTGTAAAGTGACTTCCCTCAGAGAGGGCTGTTGGTACAGCAGCATCCCTGAACACTGCACATGGACCAGCCCTTGTCTGAGTGAGAAAGAAGTGAGGGTGAGATGGAGAAGGGCTGGAGATGGAAGCTAAAAGGCCAAGTTCACAAATGAGGGATCCCCAGGGGTATCGGCAGAGGGAGCCAGGCAAATGTTTTCAAGGCTGATTAGAGAGCACCCTGGAGAACACGTTGATAGATAGTTTGTCTTGCCTTTCAGCTGCTCATGCTGAAAGAGGTCTAGAGAAGCCAGCCACGTGGTAACTTGGAATAACCCCAGACTGATGGAGGCTGTGCAGGTCACGAAGTGTGCAGACAAGGAGGAACTAATGAGGGACTTGTTAGAGACCCTGAGACCTTGCAGAGCCTATGATGAGCCGACGGCCCTCCCCCTCCCCAGGAGTTGAACATTCAGGACTTTGTGGCAAGAGCTTTCGTCCTCCTATGTGGCCAATCTCCAACCAAGAGAGTAGCTCTGCCTTTAAGGTTGACTCAGAATCGATGGTCAAACCTGGGTGATGTTCAGTTAGGAAAAAACCCAGAGAAATTGCTGTGGCCTCAGAGAGCACATGATCCCATCAAACCCAAAATACAATGCTATTTTAAAATTTGGCATTAATTAGAACTTTGCTCTTTAGAAAATGCTTTTAAATACCTAACTATAGGTCATCATTGAGGGCTTACTATGGCCAGATACTGAGCTAAGCATAATATATATATATATATATAATATAACATATATATATATATATATAGCCTGAAAAATAAAACCAGCACAATGTTTAGTGGGTTAAAACAACAGCTATTTATTTAGCTAATGATTATATGGTCAGCAATCTGGGCGGGGCTCAGCTGAGCAGTTCTTCTAGTCCTGGCAGACTCATTCATGCATGTGCAGTCAGGTGCTCAGTCAGCTAGGAAGTAGCTGACTCCCTGCATCACTGGGTCTCTTATCCTCCAGAAGCTTTGCCTGGTTTACTTATCCTCCAGAAGCCTTGGGTCTCTTACCCTCTAGAAGCCTTCCTGGTTTACTTCTGATGCACCACTGGGTCTCTTACCTCCAGAAGCCTTGCGGGGTTTACTTCGGATGGCAAAAGGACAGAGTTCCAGAGGCACACAGGGCAGAAACACACAAAGCCTTTTAAGATCTAGAGTTGGAATTGGCGAGGCATTTTTGCCATATTCTATTAGCCAAAAAAGTCACAAGACCAGTCCAGATTCAAACCGGGGAAATAAAATCCATCTTTTGATGGGAAGATGGCAAAGTCATGTGGTAAAGGGGCTTGGACACAGGGAGGGGAACAATGGTGGCCCCTTTACCGAGAATCCACCTCAAGAGGTACAGAAAGCCACTGTTGCTGCCCAGGAGGGATCTCCAGTAGATTCTGCTCAGCCCCTCTACCCGCCACAAATTTCAGAACAAAATCGGTGCATCTCTTCAAAATGCCATCCATGTCTGTGGTCCTATCTGTCTGCTGAGGGCCTCAAATCATGATCCCTGAATCTTCCACCTCTCATCCTTACATAGTTATTTCCAACTAGCTTTCATTTCCGCATCCTGAAAAGAAAGCTCTCCACTGCTTTCAGAAATATTATCTTTTCCGGCATTAGCAAGTATTTGGCTAATAGGTGTGTGTTTCATTAAGGACCAAATGAGGCTTGTGAGTTAGGTGTAGCAGTTGATAATGGCTGCTCATACTGTGATTTTCTGAACCATCCATTCTGTTGGTTCTTGACTTCTCCCCTCTTTGATTTTCTAATTCACAGGATTATGTGAGAGTAAAATGAGACCACATATATGAAAATGCGTTGTAAAAATGTACCTGCAATGGCTCTTTTGACATATGCAGCAAGACAGCTATTGTCCACCGATTCTTGTCTTTCACAATAGTAGAACCACTGATTTTTTTCAGCCAAGTGTATGGTTATCAAAAAAACTTTCCCAGATCCCTTTGCAGATAGACGTGGCCATGTGACTAAACTCTGTACATCAGCAGGTCGAATGTGACTTCTGGGTGCACCCTCTTCTTCACCTTGGTTGGAATGTGGATGTGGCCATGCACCGTCTTGGGCCAGATGAATCAGGACAACACCTTAAGAGAAGTGACTCTTCAGTACCACCCCCGAACTTATCATACTTCGACAGTTATGTGAGAGAATTCATTTTCTAAGCTTATTTTAGCCACTATTATTTTGGGTCTCTGTTCTATATCCTAACATCTTATATCTTAATTAGTGCAACACGTATGTGCCAAGAAGGTGTCATGGCTACTGTGATTTTCAGTCCCTAACTCTTAAGATGCTGGACCACTGCTTAGCTCAGTTGGCCAAAGCACAGTGCTCAGATCAGGAGTACCACCCCTGCCTGGGCTAGATAATTCCACACTGTTTCCAACCACCTCTAGCAAACTCCTCTGTGCTGCAAATGAGAACATGGATAGATCTGGATGAATAAATCCCAACTATAGTAGGCGAGAAGACTTCAATGAGTGTGTCACCTATGAACAGTGGCACTGCATGAAAGACACAACTGAGAAATGGTACATGACCCTAACAGCCTGGTGTGGGTTGGTTAGGTTATTTTGGAGGTCAGTTTGGCAGTATATATTAAAGTTAAAAATGCTAATGCCCTATAACACAGCAATTTTACTTTTCAATATCTATCCTAGAGACAAACTCATCAATGTATGACAAGGTTATGTGCTAAGGGGAGTATTTGCATGGATACTCGGGCAACATTGACAAACAACATCTGTCTTTAGGATGTAGATGCATACTTTGAAACTTTATGCAGCTATTTTGTTTTAGTGAGACGATTCATTTACACCGACCTATAATATATATATAATTAGCACATCAAACAAGGGATCTTACGGATGTTATCAATTAGGACTATGATGAAGTAACAATTTAAATTAAAGGCATGAGTCAATTTTACATGGATATGGCAAATGTAATGAAGTCATAATTGAATGAGTTATGTTTGAAAAAAACTGACCTTCAGCATTATACAACAGGCTCTATTATTCTGTACCAAACTCAGTGTCTGAAGAATCGTTTTTACATCTGTCTTCTCCATACTCTGTGAACTCCCCAAAGGCATGGACGATCCCACTCTCCTTTGGATGGCTCGCTCTCCTGTGCATAGAAGATTTTTAATGAGATATTGCCTGTGTACTGAGTGACAGTTGTTCTGACACTGCAAATTGTAAGATGGCTTTCCTCAGTGACAGCCCTAGAAAGGTTATGGTGGAGTTGACCTGCTTGCTCTAGATCCGTGGTTCTTGACCTTGACACCTGGGGAGCTTCATAAACTCTTGATGTCCAGGATACACCCCAGACAAATTAACTCAGAATGTCTGGAAGTGGGACCCAGGCCTTGATATTTTTCTAGTTCCCAAGGTACTTTCAACACGCAGCCAAAGCTGAAAAACACGGAGCCTGGCGATAAAACTGTCACCAGCTAGCTAAGTAACTGAAGGTCAGCAATCTCAAAGAAGGTGACACAGCATCAGTAGACTCTTAGACTGTTAAGGACTTTGTTCTAGAATGTTCTTTCTGCCAGAATGCTTCGCCCCTTTGATATATGCTTGACTGACTCTCTCATCGCCTAAAGATCACGGCCAAATTCCACTTCCTTGCCAAGGCCTACCCCGACCACCATGTTTCATAAGCAGTCTACCTCCAATGCCCACCCCGTGATACTCCTGTTCACCCTTTTTCTGTCCTAATTTTTCCTTTTCCATAGTATTCATTGTCTTCTACACATACAATTTACTTATTAATTATCTTTATTGTTAATGATTGTCTCACCCCTTTAGAATGTAAGCTTCTTGGGTATAGGGATCTTTGTCTTCTTTCTTCCCTAAATAACTCAAGAGCCTGGAAGAGTGCCAAGTACATGGTGGTCACTCAGTAAATATCTGCTACATGAATAAAAATTAGAGCCAGAAAAAGCCTACTGGCTTGTTTGCTAAACCCAACCTTCTCATTGAACTCATGAGAAAATCACAGCCCAGAGAGGAGAAGAAAATGTATCCAGGGTCACAGTGCAAGGCAGTGGCTCAACGCACGACCAACCTTGTACACTTTCACTCCCACACACAGGTTTACCGTTTCGACATGTGCAAACACTTCGAAACAGCACACCCGGAAGAGGAGCCTTTGTTTCCACCTAGAGTTTTCAAAAATCCACTTTTTGCTTTCGGAGGGCATTATCAGCATTAGACTTTGATGAATCCGATTCAAGATTTGGGAACACTGCTGTCTGCTGTCCATGTAATCACTCAGAACCTAGAGATCAGTTTTTACCAGGCTTTTTTTTTTTTTTTTTTGGAGCATTTTTTGTTTTTTTTTTTCCATTTGTTTTCCTTAATCTGGGCTGAAGAAAAAAAAAAAAGCCCTGAGATCTGCGCTTTGGATTTTGTAAATGAGCCCGCTGCTCATCGCACTTTTCAGTAAGATAAGGCCCAAATGGCATTTGCAGAAATGCTTCACTATCTCTCAAGCAATCCAGCTCCTACGCGGGCCCCTTGGTAACAGCTTGGCAAATCCGCAAAAGGAATGCGACTATATAGTTTGTGTGTGGACCGCGGAGTTATTATGGCTTCCAAATTGCCTAGCAGGTCATTAATCATAGGCCAAGATAGGCCATCGCAGCCACAAGCGCGGTGAAAGCACCCAGCATAATGCCAGCGAAATCACGTTTAACATGCAGCTCTTGCCGGCATAGATATGGAAGGGGGAAAGGGAAGGAAAAAAATCATTCCCCTTTTAGGAAAGAAAACTTCTACTTATCTTTGATTTGCATTCAGTCCTCTCTCAATAGTCCTTAAGCCTGTTATTTAATTCATTTTGGTGCCAGGGTTCATCACAAAGCAAAAACCCTAAGCAAGACCTATGCAGTCTGTGACCTCCAAACCCCCTGTCTTTTCTTGTCAGTTCTATGTCATTTGTGCAGTTGAACTCCACCAATGTGAAATGCTGACCTCTTCCACAGACAACCTTATTCTCCTCCAGTGAAAGAAAGGCCCGGAGCCGACAAACCACTCAAGCGGGAGATGGCAAGAAAAAAGTGGTTGACTCGTAAATCAATTTCCACAGCCCACCCAAAACCCACACACACACTGAATTTGTATAAATTAAAAAAATTTTTTTTGCTGAATGGATTTATAAAGAAGAGGGCTCCAAGAACAAAATGAAAAATTATGAATTAGGGATGGAAAGAATGGAAGCCGAAACCCTGCCCCAATGGGCCCGAGCGAAGCAGAGGACTTCTCCACTTCTTTCACACCTGGACTGTTTGAAAAGTTGAAAATAAAATGCGGGAATATATTTCCATGTCACTGACAAAGGCAGCAAAAGAGAAGGGGATTGTTGAGACTTCCAGATAAACAGGTCTTAAGTTACGTATATATATACATATGTTTATGGCCCATCTGCCTTGTGCTATCTGTGTGGACGTACACTGCTGGGCCCAGGTCCTGCCTGCCCCAAATATAGAACTAGGAAATCCCCTGTGACCTGTGGCTTTACGCAGCGAGTATTTTTTCATGCCATTTCTATCATTCTTAGAGTTTAGATCTTTTTCCATCAAAACCAGTCACCAGCATTACAATGTTATTTAATTAAAATCTGCATTTACTGAGCACCTACTATGTGTCTGCACTAAGCATTGAGTATATAAAGCACAGTCTCTTTCCCAAGTACCTAACAGTCTAGTGTGAAAACAAAATATAAAAGCCCCTTTTTATAGAAAAAAAAAAATATATATATATATATACACATACATACGAGAATAGAAATATGAGTTTCTCCTTTACATGAATCAGTTTTCCTTAAATTTTCCCTCCACATGCTTATTTTCCTGCTAGGATTTTTTTAAGCTGAGAAATAAAAGTCCCAAGTCAGTTTGCATTTTGCTATAGGCTATTCTTTCTGTTCCCTAGACCTTCTGACACCTAAAGAGAAAAAATGAGTAGTTCTCTTTTTGTGTTCTGAAAATTGAGGGTTTCTCCCTATTATGAAGCACACGCTAATAATCCCTTTTATTTCAGTTACTTTTAAGACTCATGAAACATTGTTAGACAATTAATGAGAATTCACAAATTGTTATAGTTGAGTGAGATGAGACATCATGGAGTTTCCTGGCTCCTTTTCTTAAAAGCTATTGTTCTCAGAGTTGCAAAGTGCTCAGTGAAACTCCTAGTGGTCAATGTAAAAATTGTCAACATTTCTCTTCTTGATACAGCAGAGTCTACTTTAAAAAAAAAAAAAAAAGTGATTCTGGCAATTTTTCTGGATTTTAAATGCAATAACAATCCTTTTATTTTTCTCATTTCTCCACTCTTAGAAAAAAGGAAGGACTGTAACCAAATAAGTTAGGGGAAATTGTGATAAGGGCAACTAAATAACAACAGAATATGTAAAAGTTCCAGAGAAAAAGTGATTAATCTGTGTAAGGTTAGGTCAAGGAAGCCTTCCTGGGGGAAGTGATGTTTGAGCTGGAACTTAAAGGGCAAATGAATACACCAGACCAACAAAAGAGGATGTGTGCAAAGGTGGTGAGAAGGAAAAGCAGGGCGTTTGCAGGACTACAAGCTGTTTGGTATTGCTAGGATATAAAGGTCAACAGGGATGACGGAGATTTGGGTGGGGCTGCAGCAGAAGTTAGGTTGTCAGCCATTCATTAGAATAGAAGTTCCATGAGAGTATCCACCATGTTTGCTTTATTCAGCATTGTGTGGACACTGCCTAGCTTGATACTGGCACGTAGTTGGAAGCTCCATGAATATTTGTAGAGTCAGTAAATTAGCTACTTTCATGAGCAGTGGTGAAACCATAGAAACGTTTTAAACGAGAGATATATATGATCACGTGTCGGAAAGATCACTTTTGTGTCTACATATCGTTTCTAAAGGAATCAGTGGCCACAATGTGGAGGATGGGTTGGAGTGACAAGAGCAAGGAGATTCTTTAAGAGTCAGAGGTCCAGGGAGAAATGGTAAGGTCCTGATCACAGGCAGAAACAATGGGGCTGAGAAAGCAGGAGCTGAATCTAAGAGATAAATAGAGGGTATATTAAAAGTCTGGAAACAGAGAAAAAATGTATTTAATCAATACATTTGTTACGTTTTCAAATAACATGCTTCGTATGTTTCCTTCAACCTCCAGATACCTTTACAGGCAAAATATCTCTAGATTTAAAGCCTCATGGGTGTAATCATTAATCTGGGGGGAAAGTCCAATAAAAAATTGGAATATTTTCCCTGTTTTTATAGATTTTCAGACATTATAATATAGAATCTTTTGGATTTAGGGTTGCTCAGCAGGTGCCAGTCGGAGAGGATGAGAGAGAGGATTAGAAATGATTCTTGAGTTTCTGGTTGAAGATATTGAGTGAGTGGCAATATCAGAAACCAAGATTTAGAAAGCAAACTGGCATGTTCTTTCAACCAACATATTCAGAACCTACTAAACGCCTAATGAGGGGTGGATTGAGACCCTTAGAAGTGATAGGAATGGGAAAAAATAGGAAAGACTGAGAATATAGTTCAAACATCAGTGCCAGTGCTACGGGCTTAAATGCAGATTGTAGTAACGAAAGGAACTAGTTAGAAAAGATTCTCCCAGTCTTTTTTTTTTAAATTTATTTTCGGCTGCTTTGGGTCTTTGTTGCTGCGCAAGGGCTCTTCTCTTGTTGCGGCGAGCGGGAGCTACTCTTTGTTGCGGTGCAGTGGCTTCTCTTGTTGCAGAGCATGGGCTCTAGGCGTGGGGGCTTCAGTTGTTGTGGCTCACAGGCTTAGTTGCTCTGTGGCATGTGGAATCTTCCCAGACCAGAGCTTGAACCCGTGTCCCCTGCATTGGCAGGCGGATTCTTAACCACTGCGCCACCAGGGAAGTCCAGATTCTCACAGTCTTGATGGTTTGAAATCCTTGCAATCTGACTGAGAACATAGTTTCAAAAGGATATACCTGGCATTCTCTCCATGCATTCTAATCTTGGATGTACCCCTTACTAGCTGTGTGATGTTGGGCAAGTCATTTGATAACTCCAGGATGCCATTTTGTCATCTGTAGCTCAAGAGATTGAGGAGACCTCTTAAGTACTTCCACCTTTAAACACGCAATGGCTCCATAAGTAAAACTGATGACGCTGTGTTGAGAAGTCTGACCTATTTTCCAACTTCAAAGTACAAACAAATAAAGAAGACTGAAAGGATTTGGAGCAGATGCCAGCTTGTTGGTTGGGTTCACGAACTGGTGCAAAGCAACTCCTGGGGTAAAATCTACCGTAAAGGGACCTTGAATCTCCTTGAGACCCAGTATCCATCCTCATCTTCTACTTTATTAACAGAGTCCCACTTGTGTTTGAAGCAGCAATATCCCTGGCTTTAAAAGCCTATTCCTGGCTTCTTTGGCCCCTTCCATTAGCCGTTGGATATAGTTCTGACCTAAGAGGTATAATTGGGACTTACTGAGGGGACTTACAGGAAAGCATTTTAGAGGAGAGCAGCTTTAGCCAGCACAACCCTTCTGCTCTTTATTTTTCCCCTTCTTGCCTAGAAAGCAGATATGATCTGGAGCCAGAACAATCATCCTGGGACCACAAGACACGAAGCCAACGCTAAGTGAGGATGGAAAGCTAGTCGGCACCTGTGGCCTGAGAGCGTTGTGGGCCATCATACTAACCTCGATTACTATATCCAGCTTCTTCCTTGGGAGGGAGGAAGGAAGATCCCTCACATTTCGTTTTACCATCACAGATTGGATTTCCTGCACACACCATCAAACCTATTTCTGGTAAAAGTGATGACTGACCTCTCTCACAGAGTGATGCTTAAGCCCATTTCCCTGCAACATGTGCTGGGGAGAAACAGAGACAATAAATGAGTGCCCCCCAGAAAAAAAAAAAAAAGACAAAACTAATTGAATGTCCTCTAGGACAGAGACCATGTTTTCTTCATCTTTATAGCCCCACTGCTCAGTGTAGACATGGCATACTTCAGGGTCACAATTTCTATGACTTAAATTAATGATGAAAAGAGGAAACCATCTTTTCCCACCAAGGAGTTATTTTACCTCTATGATAGCAAACATTCACACCTGATGATTTGCCATTAAGTCCATTGGACTGACTCTCCTCCCTCCCCAGGTCACATAAAACCAGTCTATGGGGACATCACATAGAACACATAAGAAGCTACTGATTATTTCACCAGTGTGGCTGACATGTCCGTGAGGAAAAACTAATAGCCAGGCTCCTGGAGTAAACTAAATGCCCTTCTGATACCATCCGTACCCAGCAATGATGACACTTGCCCTAAAAGGTGTGACGGTACAGCAGAGCTTAGGAGAGGAGTACCTGGGAGACCCAGGGGCGCCCTGGGGTGATCGTGCAGGAGGACAGAAGATGAAGGAGGCTCTTCTCCTTCTCCTCTTCCACACTCCTCACCTGGAGGGGCCTCAACTGAACTTCAGATCTGAACTACAATTCTATTTACAAGATATTAACCCCCTACCTAGGAAAGAGTTTTCATAGTGGAACCAGCAGTTACCAGGAGCAAAATAATCAGATGAGAGATGTCTTGCCACAGTACAATTTAAAGAATTGTGGCTATCACCACGTGAATCCATCTCCAGCCGTACTCAAAGGCAAGTTTCTCAAGTTGCCCTAAGTTGTCACCACCGTCAACACCCTAGAGCAAGGATATGAAATCTATGATCTGAAAGCCAAAGCCTGTTTCTGTATTAAAAAAAAAATTATTGGAACACAACCATACTTTTAAATTTACATATTGTTCCTGGTGCTCTTGTACTAAAATAGCAGAAAAGATTTACTTGCTACCCTTTATGGAAATAGTTGACCGACCCCTGCTCTAAAAGCTGCTTGTCTTTTTGCTGTTGTTGTTTGTTATTTGGTTTGGTTTTGTTTGCGGCTGCCCAGCATCTGAGCACTTTTCCATTGGAGGTTCTTAAGCATTTTGGTAGAAAGCAGAGTCTGTCTCCTACTATAAAAGTGGGCAAGGTCAGACACCACCTTCCTGGCCTCCCTTGCATCTATAATATGTCTCAAGTAATCAGAAGCTCCCTCCCCAGATGTAGACTTGATAGCTAGTGTCATAAAGAAGCAAGGACAGCAGAGAATCCATCTTTGTCACAATGGCAGCTGGGGGGCTACGGCTACAGCCAGCCAGTTTCTAGGCAGCAGTGGCCCCATCAGTCCCAGCAGGACATCCAGTGTCGAGTCCCGGAGATGGTGTCAGTATAGACAGTGGTGTCCAGAGGCTGGAGGCAGAGTGGCGGCAGCCTCATCCCGCGATTGTGGGGAATGGTTTTATCCATGATTTTGGCTTCTGCTCAGCCTCACCTTTTCTAGCCCACTTTCTGACCCTCGAATTAGCCTTTTCAGTAATTCCAGGAATGACTCAAAGCCTCCTGATAAATTTCTTTTCAGTTTCAATCAGCCAGAGTTTATTTCCGTTGCTTGCAGCTGTGAGCTCTGATGGATAAAAACATCTACTCTTTTTAATGTTCGTAGAGCAACTAGCAGATTACAAATCGGCATTGCATAACCTGTTTTGTTCTTGTGACAACCCCGTGAAGTGTGGTTTTATGCCCACCTAACAGATGAAGAAGCTGAGGCTAAGTGAGGTTAAGCGATCTCTCTGAGTCAACACTGGAATCCCTTTCTACTGTGCCAAACAGGCAGAACTCCTTTTAGATAACATCAGGTACATGCTCATGGGTTTCACTTACCAATTAAACAAATCCCTTCTCTTCGTCAAAGCCCACAGAGGGCTGAAAGCTCTGTTTCTGCTTACCAGCATCTTGTAATTTTTCACCTCCTTTATTCTAAGTCCAGGTGGCTTTATTTTTTCATTTGAAAATGTCATCACCACGTCATTAGCAATGCACTGTTACCTGACAGTAGGAAGAAGCGTCCCCAGGCCATATGGCCGAGTTTAATCTACATGGTCACGGTGTAATCCCGTTGAAATGGCTTCCCTTTGCAATCAAAACCGAATTTCACACTTTACCAAGATGGGGACAGCTCTCTTCTTCCCCAGAGTAATATAGATCTCCCCAGGCAGCCAAGGCCAATGGAAATGGCTTTCTTCTCTAGGCCAGCAGCAGGTGGGGGGCAGGGCTGGGAGGTCAGCATGGATAGGCAGAGAATGGAAGGGAGTCAGAGTCTAGAGTAATCCTCTGTATTCCCCATGCACGGATTACCACTGGGGACATTCGACCCCCGGCACCTGGGAAAAGTAAATTTGGAATAGAAGTCACCTTTATCCAACTGGCGGTTTTATCATTGTTGTTGCTTCTAAAGTTAGTTATCTGACATATCTCCAGAAGGGATACAATTAAAACCGCTGTCCAGAGCATGTAGTTAATCAGGATCTCCAGGAACACGTATTTCAAGCAGACATTCTCCTGCGTTCATTATAAAGCCGTCGTCTCAGTCCAGTGTATGAGAATCACTGATGTAAAAGTATTTGAACGTCACTGGGATGGGGAACAAGCAGCACGAGAGAATGCGACATCACTTACAATTGGTAAAGTTGTTTGTTTGTTTAAAATACAATAATATCTAGTGGGTACTCATCACTGCTGGTGAAACTGTAACTGATTCCACCTGTCTGAAAGCAATTGTAGGCGATATGAATCCAAAAGCCTTCAGAAAGCACGTTTCCTTTAACAAAACATTTCTCCTTCAGATGTGTCTCGGGGACATAATCTTGTGTAATTGTTTGGCCATCAGGTTTTTCATTTCAGAATTTATTCACAAATAGCAAAAAAATAAAATGAAGAGAAAGAAACCTCTCTGTGTAAAACTACAGATTGTTTAAGATGCTATTCTATCAACATTTAAAATTATGTTGTAGAAGACTATTTGAGGATTCAGAAATGTGTAACTACCAGATTTTGGAGTGTCTTTCTTACCTCATAAACTGTAAGGGCTGGAATTGTGTTGGTCTTTTCCAGTACTGTATCCTGAGGGCCTAGAATAGGGCCTGGGAAAATATTTGCTGAATTAATGACTGAACTGATTAATGTTCATATTTTTAAAAAATATGTTCATAGTTTAAAAAGTGAATTGTAGGATGCCACTTTGTCAAAAAATATATAGATAATTAGACTGAGTGGTTTCCTTTGGTCGGTAGAGTTATAGGCGATGGCTATTCTCTTCTCTTCACTTATAACAAGATACTTATTATATCACAGATATATTTCCATGCTATTAAACCTAAATCTACATCACCATTTAAAATTCTGTACCATATAGCTTTCTATGAGCCTGCCAATATATATTTGAATAAATACTTCCACACTGAAGTTTCAGGTTGTGTTATGTTCTTCAACACTATAAAAAATACTACTACTACAACAGACACTCTTTGCTGTGTGTCTTTTGAGCACGTTTGATGGTTTTCCTTAGAAAAAGTACCTAGAATTAGAATTAGCATGTCTGTTTTCATCTGTAGAGGCTCTCTAGCAACTAATTAGCTGTTCTCTGAAATATATACCCTCTTCAGATGCCACAGAATAAATCCCCTTCATTTGTGTGTCCCAGAGAAGCAGGGTAATATTCTTGAGAATGGGGAGATGGGGGGAGATGGGTGTAGGCCTCTTCTTGGTTGGTCCAACAGGAAAAGACTGGGGAAGGAGACTGCCTGGTACAGGTGTGGTTTCTCTCCCAAGTTTAGCTTCCGTGCCCTTGGGAAATGGAGATATTATGAACTATCTGAATGCTGTTGCTGGACTGGTCCAGTCTGGCCCCCTCCTAGGACTGTGGTGTTTGTTCATTCTGTCTTTTCATGGGAAAGATCCCATCGTTAGTTTATACAAACCACCTTTGGCTACATTGCTGTGGTTATACAAACTGTACAGTTTTCCCTTCAGCAGTCTTACGTTAGATGCTTGGGGAATGGCGTGTTCATACAGCTGGTCTGCATTTCAAACATGACTGCATTCTAAACATCTTTAACCAATGGAATATTTTCATAAAATACCTCAGAAGTAGACCTTGTATTTACACTCCTCCATTATTCATGGCCAGCAGTCTGTGAGGTAATGATTGTATATCAAGGACAGAATCTGTCTTCGGGAAGATGAAGAAGGTTACTCAGAGAAGGAGGAAAACAGGAAAATGTCGGAGACACAAAGAAGGCCATGAAGCTCATCCCTACTCTCTGGAAACCAAACCATTCACACCAGGAATCAGTGGAAAAACAATCACTGGGAAGCTGACCACCTGTTGCAGAATTGGGAAACATTCCCTGGATTATAAACTTTTCTTTCTTTCTTTCTTTTTTTTTTTTTTAATTGGTATCTTGGAACTTGGAAGAGCTGACTGCTGGGTGGCAACAGCAAGCCTGGAGGTTTGGGAGTTGATGCACATCTAAATAATCTAAATAATAGTGACAGATGCAATGGAAGTGGTGGCCATTCCTTGAATTTCTATGAATGGTTTTCTGAAGATTTTCCTTCTAAGACCTGGGAAGAGGCCAGAGCTCAGAAGTACTTCAGAATGCTGAGAGAACAAGGCTCCTGGAGGGGAGACCAGTGGCCAGTTCTAGCCTCTAGCGCTCACTTTCTTCCAGCAAAGCCATCACTCCTTGGAGCTTCATTTTTGTCTTCGATGAACTGGGCTGAGATTTCCTCCCTGCCTCACCAAGGGTGGTAAGCAACAGAAAAACCAGAGAATGACCGCTCACCTCTCAGAGGCACTGAAACACTTCCACGCCACCAGGCAGTCTCCCTAACACCCATGAACATGGACTCTACTTTAGCTGACACCATCCTCGTGGCCTGACCACCACAGAACAACAGAAGACAAAATTCCCTGATGTTTTCACTATATATGTTTCACGAATGTAATTGCATATGTGACATATAACTTCCTGATACACAAAAACAAAAGGCCAAATCCTATTTCATTTTCAACAGAATTTTCTTGAGCACCTACTATGTGCTAGATACTATGCTAGGCACTTCTGCATAGTCTATTTCATTCTATCTTTATAATTAGCCTCACACAGAGGTGTTATTATCTCCACTTACGCAGATGAGGAAACAAAGATTTGTGATGATGCATGGAGAATCCCAGCAAAGTCTCTTGATCCCCAAATCAAGTATCTTCCAGCACAAAATTATGTTCAAAGAAAATCAAAAGGAATCTAAGGAATCCCTCCCTTCCTCCCTCCTTTCATTTCTCCCTTTCTTCCCTCTTCTCTTGCTTTCACATGCTTTCGAGTGTCAGGCATGTGCCAGAACATTCTGAAAGCAGGGAATATTTTTGGCAATCCAGGGAAGATGGCAGAGAACATGCTCTCATACTGGTGGGGTTTTCAGAAGCAGACAAGCATCGAGTTGGTCTTCGGATCTCATTGAAGAAACTATGGGCTGGATTATGGTGGACAGAACATGGAATTTGGAGTCAGACAAACGTGAGTTCAAATTCTGACCCTGCCACTACCTGGCTTTGTGATCATGGACAAGTCACGTAACGCCCCTCAGCCCCTCAGTGTTTTCATCCGTAAGGCAAATATATATAATAATCCACCACCTTATAGGATTGCCCTGATTATGAGCAAAATAAGATGCCCGGCGCTTGGAAAATGCTCAGTAACAGGAGATGAGGGTGTAGCCACTTTAACTATGTCCTTTGTAGGAAAAGGCCTCGCTCTCCTGCTCTGCGCCGGGAGGTCTGTTCATCTGTCCATCCTCACACCCATCTCCTATGACCTCTCCCAGGCATCTTGTACTGATTCTTCCAGAGAAGAAGCTGGGAGTATCCCCTCGCATCTGACACTGCTGAAACCGCACTCAGGTGGCCTCCGGCTTCTTTGGCTTTGAAACCCCTGCTCCTTTGGCTGTCGGGCGCTTCAAGCGGTGGAGGGCCAATTCGCCATGGCGGTTTGTATCTGCAGCCGGGCTGACAGGCTGGGAGAGGAAGGCGTTAATGTTTTGTGACAGGCGACCCCTAATTGTGGGAGCTTTTCTTCTTGGGCTTTCTGTGAAATTCTGACTTAGGCGAGCGGCATAACAAAATGGGAGGGCATTGAGCCGGGCTTGCACTGCACTGAGCTGGGGGAGGAGGGGGGTCCGGGGGCCGATGCTGGCCCAGCATTATTCATGAAGATTTTCAGCTGTTTTTGTCTTTTAACTAAACTTTGAGTTTGATCAGAGGGCTGGCCGGCCTCCCTTTCGCCAAAGGCCCCGCTGGCACCTGGACAATGGACGCAGACTGTTTTTCCTGGTACAAGAGCAGAGCTGGGGGAGGCCGAGGGCTGTGTGTCCTGGGGATCTACAACTTCATCCATGAAAGTGCACACAGCTGCTGGTTCTCCCGTTTGCTCTTCAAATGCCACACTCCCTTCCCCTCCAAATAGCTTTCTTCTGCTCTGTCTCCCCACTGCACTCCCTCCTTCCAAAGGGCCCACTGGCTGGAGAAGGTTCCAGTCTACGAGTGTTCGGGTGGTGCTGTCTTTTATTGTTATTATTATTATTGTAAATAACGACGGCAAAGAGCAAATAAGTGAAGAAAGGAGAGGGAGAAGGTGACTCGGATGATCGTTAGAGACCCAGAGAAAGGCAGGCAGAAGTGCTGCGCCCAGGAAAGGATTTAGGAGCCCAGAGGCGGTGGTGCTGGGCAGACCCCAGCGGCGGTGCAGCTTCCCTGCCTGCAGGGGAGCAGGGAGTGGGTTGGGCGCGAGGTGCTCTCCAAGTGCTCTCGCTTTTGGCAGGTGCCAAGCTTTTGTCCCCTGCATCCACTTCCTGCCCGGACAGCCCGGACCCAGGGCCCAGTCCTCTCCAACGTACTGTGCAGAAAGTGACTCCCTTCAAGGAGTGCGGGTTGGCGCCTTTCCCCGCATCTCGTCCCCAAAATAGCCCTGGTCGCCAGCGCATCAAAGGCGGCTTTGTGAGCGGCCGCCTGCAGGCTGCCTGGAGGGGGGCGCACGTGGGACGTTCTGGGAGCGCGTCCCACTCCCCTCTCCAACCTCTCTGTCTTCTTTCATTCATTCTTCTCTCCTCTCCTGCTTTGTCTCTATCTTCCTCTTGTTTTTCTCCTCGTCTTTATCTCTCCATCCCTCCCTCTCTCCTCCCCTCCCCCACCTTTCCTCGTTTTTTCCCTCCTCCTCCTCTCTTCTCCCCCCTCCCTTCTCTCCCTCTCCCTCTCTTCCAATCTCTTTCTCTCGCTCTCCTTTTTCTCTCCATCTCTTCTCCCTCTCTCCCTTCCTCCACCTGTCTCTCTCTCTCTCTCTTTCTCTCTCACCTCCGTCCTCTTCCTTTTCCCCACCTCTCCCCTCCAAGCGGGGGACCAAGCTTTCTCTCCCCTCCCCCCCACCTCCCCCATCCCTGCCGTCAGGTAGCCGGGCGAGGCCCAGGCGCGCGCAGCTGACAGCGGACGCATGCCTGCAGCCAATCAATGCCCGGATGCGGTGCTGTTTGAATAAATCATTAAGCCTGACACGCGCGCGGGCCCGCGCTCTGCGCCGCAACTTGCTTCCTGCCATTAACCTACACACCCTCTTTTGTAACAACCTAATCTTGCATACAAAGGAAGTAGGAATATAACTTCAACCTGCGCTGTAGCCCAGCCCTGGGCATTCGCAGTGGGAAAAAGAATGTTTGTGTCAGCGAATCCACTTCCCCCCTGATCTTTGAGTCCGGATAACCGGGAGTTTCTGAGGAAATCCGAAAACAAATCATTTCTTGGTCCAGGAGTGGAGAGAGGGAGAAAAAAGTTCAGAGACTTCTCAACAATAGGAAAAGGGAAACAGCGTTGAGGGCACTTAGTACATCAGAGAAGCATCCATAGTGTTTTAAAAAGAGGTTGCCGTAAAACAAGCTCGGAGAGCTCGCTCTAGAAGATATAAAATAAGACAAGTCCTAGAAATGTTGACAAAACTTAATCATGTGTCCCTCCCTTTTTAAATGAGTGCGTAAATGGATGAGGGAATGAATGGGTGAATGAAAGCATGAATGGCTGCCCAACAGCAGCATGGTCTTTGTTTATCTTGGTGGAAAGTTCCCAGCACCATCTCTCTACCTGGTTCAGGAAACTCATGAGAAGCGGTATCCCTTGTGCTGATATAGTCAGGGACAGCTCTAAAGCCCTTTCATTTTCTATTCATCTGGTGATCTATGCAAGGGAAGGCATTTTCCAGAAGTGAAACTGACTTCTTTTACAAACTTTCAAGTAAGTCATTCCCAGCGCCAAAAGGTAAAGTGATCTTCCAGAGCTAAGTTCACCTCTGCCCTACGAAGTTTCTATGAGTCCCTGAAAATCTTACACAAAACGAGTATATCCCTGAGGTCCTGTGGGAGAATAACCTGGGTATCAGCCAGGGTCAGCAGGAGCCGGTAGCACACTTGAAAGGGCAAATGAAAAGAGTTTAATGGAGAGACGGAGGTGGGTGGAACTAAAGGAATCAAAAGGTTGCAGCACCCAGAGACTAGGAACGAGGGGGAGCCTTACCATCTCTGGCTTGCAGGGGACAGAAGAGGAAGCTATTACCTCAGCAAGAGCTGTTGCTATGGGAGAGAAGCCTCTTGACGAGCTGTCCTGAGACCAAGACCCACCGCCAAAGCAACTGAGGAGCTTTGCAGGGAGGAGCAGGGATAAAAGTGTCCTGACCTACCCCCACTCCTACCTCACAAATTCCTAGTGGTGCCTCCTAGTGGCCAAACCCAGCAGGAAGCCAGAGGACAAGAGAGACCTAGTGAAGAGGTCCACAAAATCAGCTTCCTGAGATGCAGAGCAGGGCAGGAGCTGGAGAGATTCCAGTGAACAAGACAAGTAAGGTCCTTGTCCTCACGAAGTGTACCTTCTAGGAGGGGGCAATTGATAGCAATTGTATAAACAAACAGGTATTTTTTTGTTTGTTTGTTGGGTTTTTTGTCTTGTTTTGTTTGGGTAGTACTAGATGCCAGGAAGGAGAAACAGCATAATGGATAAAGAGTGACTGTGGCCAGGGGAAAGCTGCTTTAGATAGGATGATCAAGGAAGGCTTCTCAGAGGAGGTGATGTTTGAGGTAAGGTGACCTGGACTTTCCCGAGAAGCCTACCTTGACTCCACATCTACTCCCAGACTTCTTTTTATGTGGTTTGTGGGTAAGCCTCAAATCTAGGCTGATTTAGATGCATCAACTAACCAGTCCCCATGAAGATGAGAGACTAGAATAACACCACCAAGTGCTCATACTTACAAATAACCTGTAAGCTCCCCTACAAGGCCCTGTGCTAAGTCCTTCATATAGCCTCCTGTTGCTGCTGTGGGTACCATCAGCCTCATGTTATAAACAAGAATACTGAAGCTTAGAAGGAAGGGGATGTCGATTCCCTGCTCTAACATCCCAAGCCCTGCAAGAACAGCGAAGTGTAAATGCATGCTCTACTCTCTCTTTCTTACTAGCCTCAGTCCTAGCCCTTTGACGCTCTAGGCAGAGGGCGGGCCGGTGTCTTCCTTCTTCGGTGGGCCCGTCTGATATGAACTTGACATAGATATTTCTCCATGCACAACCCCCTACTCCCAATTTAACAATGTGAAAGGCAGAGTCAGGGAGGTGAGACGTGTGTCCCAGTAGCTCCAGCACAGCCTCTGATAATACTCGCATTCAACAGTTTTGCAGCCAGCGGCGGGTCTATTTTTTCTTTCTCTCTGGCACTCCCCGCTCCTCCTGGTCAATTTCAGGCGGCTCCAGTCTGAATTCGGTGGTCTCCAGGCCATTTTTTTTTGAATAGGTAAGATTTCTCAGTCAATAACGTCAAGGCAGTTTTCTTCCCCAGCACCCTCCTCCCCCCAGAAAAGAAAGCGGGAGTTGGGGCTAAGACGGGGGAGAGGCCGCGACTGCTAGCCGCTGGGGTCTACGTTTTGTATTTCGCTGACAGCCCAGGGCCGCTCCAAAGCCCGCCGCGCAGCCAATGGGCTGCGGTGATTTATGGAGCTGACTAATGCTGGCTGAATGCGGCCTGTCAGAGCGCCCTGAATGGCTTCCCTTCGCCGCACAAGCCCCGGCTTTGTGTTGCTAAGCGATTAGAGCAGATGTAATGAGATTTTGCCCAATCCCCGCTTTGCCCTTTCCTAGCTTCGGCAAAATTGTGTGTGTGTTTGTGAATTTTTAGAGTTTGCCTCCGCATTGTGGCAAACAACGGCTAACTTTGCCCCGAGTTTAACGAGACTGGATATCTCCCATTCAGAAGTGAGTAAAAGAACACCTGTCTTCACAAGGAGAAGGGGGGAAACATCCCCTTTGTGGGGACTGAAACATTATCCTAATGCTATATTCATAGCCATAAATGACTTGCTACACTTTCTTTGCGTACCTTATCTGGAAACTTGCAAAGGAGCTAAATTAAAAGAATAAGAAATGCATGGCGGGGGTGGGTGGGGGGGAGAGGGGGACCCAGCTCTGGTCCTCCAAATGAGAAGATAAAAAATAAAGCAGGCATCACAAAAGCATTACTTCCCTCAAGTAAGCTCTAAATTGGCCCACTGCTGGCAGAAAGTCCGATTATTTATGGCGATGAGGAATTTACTGATTTTTTTTTCGCCTTAATTACGCTCATCTCTTTGAAAGGGACTGAAGCCTCAATGTGCATTCTATAGAGGGTCATTTAGCAAAATGACATCAGACGCTGTGGCGTGCTCCGCGCATCGCGGCTTTAAAAAATGATTATTCTGTGCCACTAAATGGTATAGATGTACCAACACAGACTAGATTTTTAACTCTGGAAGACGTGCTGGCTCCCTGCTCTTTGTTGGGTTTTGTAAGATGCATTTTGCGCTCGGCTTTCCGCTTGGCTGGAGACACGCTCACTGAATCTGCAAGCAACGCAAGCGGCGAGCGCGGAGCCGGCGAGGGGCGGCGTAGGATTCTGATCACGTCCTTGCTAACTGACAAGAAGCAAGCCAGCCAAAAACCCACCAATTTCTTTTTGAATCTTGGTAATTGGGTACTTTTACACGCAGCTCACGCCATTCGGGTAGAGTCACAAGCTTAGACAGGCCAGTGTCTCAAAGCGACCACACATTTCTAAGGCTTTTATTTAAATCTAACTCCGGTAAGAAATTTACATCATACGTGCCCTTTGCTTAAAACCAATCTGGAAAGTGTGTGCTGTAGGGAAGAGGAGTGGAAAATGCATGCCTGGCAGTGAAGGAAGAACACACCTACCACTGGGAGCGTGGACAGGGCTACCTCCCCCAAGCCTAGCCTCAGACACCACCATCCTTTCTCTCACCCCTAGTGTTCGTTATCTCATCCAGCCCTTCCACAGTTTCACGATGAGAAACTCGGAATGGGGGTAAGGGTTAGAAACTGGGCTGAGGACCTTCTCTTTCCAGTTCACTTTTGGAGGTATTTTTTCAGTGTAAAGTCATGTTATCAAAAGGTGATGTAGCCATTAATCACCACCCATTCTCTAGGTGTCTGTGTACATTTGCAACATGAACGTGGAGAAAAACCATATACGTGTGTGTGTGTGTGTATATATATATATATATATATATACATTCATCATAGAATCATCTTGAATAGGACTGGTCATAGCACTTATCTTTGTCATTTCTGCCACTTAGCATGTTTCTTACCACCTTCTTCTCCCCCGGTCTTTCCCTTTGGCATTTTCATAATAACTTGGGCAGGGCAGTAGCATCAAAGAAGACTCAGAGGCAGCTGATTATTTTCATTTGTAAAAAAAGAAAAAGTTTTATTATGAAACTAGTTTGTATAAAACAGGGTTATACATGGGGTTTTTTTTGTAAGTTTGTAATAAAACAGTAAGAAAAAAAAAAAGGCAGTGATAGAAATTTCCCAAAAGGCAACCCATCAAAACCAACTGGCTGCCACTTTGCGTTTGGACAGTAGCTGCATAAACTTTGTTCTTCTTGAACAGTATTTAATAACATCATTAATACATTAACAAAGTTTCTATAAAGTAAGACACATTGGTGCTGAAGTACATCTGGTGGCCTTTTGATCTCACCTATGAGGACAGTTCTTTACAAAACCACATAGGGAAAATGGCAGTTGTAAGGTGAACTACACATCTAAAATATGCAGAGGTAATAGCATTACATGTTAAAGTATCAAGATATACACATTTTAAACCATTTGTACAAAACTCTATAAATTTTTTCTCTCTCTCTTATGTACAAAAATATCTTAATATATCCCCAAACTGGTTAGGATAGATACAAATAGATTTTTCTTATAATAAAAAAAATTCACAAAAGATTGGAAGCATTCTATGATGAAAAAAGTAGAAAAGATGGTGTGAGGGAGTGGAGCTTGGGGAGGGAGCCCCCCCCTCCTGCAGAGGATTCGGGTTTCAAAGAGCATACTTTCACTGCAGACAAATGTCCACAGCTTATCGGGATGGAGGATACAGAGACGAAAGACACCAACCCATTTCTAGAGGGCTAAGAACTGCGCTTTCAGAGGGGGCGGGGAGGTCAGCTCTGCCTGTTAGTGGTGGGTGGGAGTTTCTACAGGGCGTGTGCTGCTCCCTTCCGCCAGGAGCCCGCTGTTTTTGCGCACAAGCTGCATTTTGTGCATTGACTCGGGTCCTAGTCACTCTTTCTATCTCCGTGAATGACTGGAGTGCACAGATACTGTTCTGAGCGCATTCCTGTTTTGCGAGAGCCTTGCTTCTCAGGCACGCGGCGCTCAGTTGGCGTAGGGGTTGGTTGCCTGGATTTGTTTGTTTTCTTCTTCTCTTCTTCTTTTCTCTCCCTTTCAACATCGCTGACAAGAAAGCACTAAAGATGCAGGTTGCGCGGCGGCCCTGTAACATAAAAACGGGAGAGGTTAGTGTGCACTTGGAGGCCAGTAGTGGGAGCAAAAGGAGGTTTGGGGAGAGATCTGTCAGGTAGAGCGCCTCTTTTGACAGGTCTTAGTACTCTGTTCCCCGCCTCGGCTCTACCCTCCAGTTTTGGAGACCTGGACAAAGCCACTCTCAGAAGCCAAGGCTGAAACAACTAACATACCAGGATTTGAAATCGACGGACTTTAACAAATCATTTAAATCAACCCCCCTCCCTCATCTCCGTGGAGACAGTCCCCCTCCTACAGAAGAAAAAGGATGAATGCAAGAAAATCTCCCCCCATTCCCTCCATAGTGCAACCTACCTGCTTCCGAAGTCCATTCGCACCAGGGCCTGAGCAGGCCGAGCCCCTCAGAACCAGTTGGTGAAGTCGAGCAGTTCTTGCTCCTCGGGGCTGAGAGGGTCGTAGGAGCCCTCGTCCGACGAGTAGGATGAGACCGGCGACCCGGCCATGGAGTTCATGTCGTTGGAGTAGTTGGGGGAGATGGTGGGCGACAGGACGCCCGCCTGGAAGGCGGCGCTCACCGCGTCGTGCTCGTCCAGCAGCTGCTGCAGCGCGCGGATGTACTCGACGGCGGAGCGCAGCGTCTCCACCTTGCTCATCTTCTTGTTGGCCGCGCCGTTGGGGACGTGCTCCCGAAGGGTGGCGAAGCCCAGGTTGACCAGCTTGACGCGGTTGCGCTCGCGCTCGTTGCGGCGCGCCACGGCGGCCGGCTGCTGCTGCGGCAGGCTGTAGCCGAAGCCGCTGAAGTTCAGCCGGCGTTTGCAGCGCATCAGTTCGGGCGAGGACGAGCGCTGTCGCTTGACTTGCTTGGGCGCTGACTTGTGACCGCCCCCTGAGGGCTGGCCGTCGGCCGCGGGGCTCAGCTGAGGCGCCTGCGGCGGCGGCGGCGGCGGCTGCTGCGGAGACAGTAAAGTTCGACTCTGGCTCAAGAGGCCCATCTGCTGCTGCTGCTGCTGCTGCTGCTGCTGCTGCTGAGCGGCAGGAAGGGCTGCGGGCCTGCGCCGCCGCTCTCCATCTTGGCAGAGCTCTCCATGCGCAGCGGCCGGCGAGGAGTCGCGGGATCGGAGCGATCCGGGGACGCGAGGTGCGGGGCGCGCGCTGGGGGGACACAGACAGGACCGGAGGGCCACGAACAGAGAGGGAGAGAAGGGGAGAGATGAAGAGGGAGCCCGGGGAGAAGTTACAAAAATACAAAATCCCCGGGAGACTTCTTAGGGTGGGGAGCAAGGAAGGTGTAACTGCTTCTCCTCCTCCCCCCTCCCCTCCTCCCTTCGCAGGTTGGCTTCGGGAGCCTCGCGTGGCGCTCGCGTG
>NW_020175731.1:4701588-4707466 GCF_003031525.2 Neophocaena asiaeorientalis asiaeorientalis
AAGGTTTGGGGTGAAGTGTCCCGGGATTCTCCTGAGAACTTGGGGAAAATCACAGGGAAGGGTTTGGGCAGAAAATGTGACACGGGGCGGTGTGGAAGTTGGGGGCAGTGAGGCTCCATTTTTTCCTGTTTTCTTCTCCTACCCCACTGTCACTCTCTCGGGGGTTTTCGATGCTCTTGGGAGCGGAAGGAAATTTGCTACTGAAGTTCAGAGAGATGGGGAGGACTCCGTGGGACTGTTAAAGTACTGTTAAGACTTAGGTTCTGGTCCCAATGCATCCTCTCACTAGCTCCGTGACCCTTAGTAAGTGACATCCACTCTGAGCCTCAGTTTGCTCGTCTGTAACAACAGAAGGTTGGATTAGATGGTCTCTAACGTCCCATCCAGTTGTGAAATCTAGGATATGCCCCCTACAACTGAACAAGTGTGGAGGAGGCCAAGAAGAAGGGAGGTGATCGCTTTGAGGGGTGGTGGTAACCAGAGCTGTAGGGAGACAGGTGTGTATGTACCCGGGATACTCTTCCAGGATGACCTAGCTGCCTGTAGCATCACCGCCGCGCCCCGTTCCCCCCCCCAAAAAAAAGGATTATTTCCGGACCGGCTAAGGGGGTGTATACAGAGAGGAGCTCTTTGGGGTATTCCCAGGGTGGATCTGAGAAAGGAGATGGGGGGAGGTGATGGAGCTTGGGGGTGGGGGCGGAGCAGCTTCGCTGGTTGTTCGGCGCTGCTGCAGGCATCTCGGCGGCCTTGGCTCAGCCTCCATCCCGCCCCAGGCGTGTGCCCGGCGGGCCGGTGGCAGGCGACTGGGAGCCGAGCCCGGCCGGGCCGCGTGCTGGCGCCGCGAGGGAGGAGGAGGCGCTTGCAGCCGCCGCTCGGCCGCTTGGACGGCGCCCACCCAGGCGCCCTTCCTGGGCCCTCGGCCCTGGCCCTGTCTGGCCAGAGCCTGGTCCAGCTTCGGGGCTCCTTGGGACGCGGCGCTGCGGAGAAAGCGGACGGAGCAAACTGTACCGCTCTGGTGGACGGAGAAGGAGGAGACTGGGGCGCGTCTCAGGTGGCGTCTACACAGCCGGGAAAAAGCAGAGTGTCACCATCCGGTTGATTTGTCCACTAGAAATAGGCAGTTTGGGTTAGAGACCTGGGTACAGGGATGCTCGTTTTGACTTATCCCAATAATTGCTTCTCATTGAACTTTCCTTTGTGGAGATGGGTCTCTCTCTAAAAGATCGTGTGGGTGACCGGGGAACCTCCTCTGGTATGGGCGAGTGGCTATGAGTGCTGTCGGAACAATAGTGGTGGTGAGGGCAGTGGTGTCGGGGTCCCGAGGTGAATCACATCTCAGCCTCAGTTTCTTCTTTTAAAACAGATGTGTTTAGGAAGCATAGGACTGAATGGGGCCAACAGAGATCAGTCCTGTAAACTTCCCACCCACACAGCCCCCTCCCCTACAGTAGCCTATGGCCTGCTGACCATAGGACCGGGGTGAACTCCGTGGGATTTATACCTCTGGCCTCTCCCCCCGCCACTCCCCCACCCCAGGAAAGGAGATGAAAGGGCTCCAGATTACATGTGTCTCCTCTTCCAGGAAGTATAGGAGGCCATGAAACCTAAAGCAGAGTCGCATTACCCGCTTTCCAACAGGAGGAAGCCTCAGACCACCTGGCAGGATACCGCTATCAGGCACATTCCGCAACCCGTTTGCCCCAGCTGTGCGCCCCGGGTGCGGGCCGCTAGGAGGCATCCACCCTCCTGAGCAGAATAGGGGCTGGGGGGGCGGGGCGTGCGTGGCGTACGGGGCGGGTCGTCAATATCAACGCATCTAAAGGGCACTTTCCTTCACATTAAGCTGTATTCCTTCCAATTCAGACTCTATCCTTCCACACTTTACAAAGGCCCATAATCCTGGCTCTACCACCATTTCGCGTTGTAACCTTAAACAACCGCTAAGGCCCTCGGTTTCCCCATCTGTGCCAGAGCGGCGTCCGCCAGCTCATTTCGAACCGTATCTGCGAGCGGGGGAAATTTGCTGATGGCCAGAACGTGTTCTCGGTATCCTTATAGGGTGCGGGCTCCACGGGTGCACAGAGATGCTCCTTATCAGGGACTTCAAGGCCAGAGCCTACTCCCAACCACACACACACACACACACACACACACACAGACGCGCGCCATGTAATGGGCGTTCAAAGAGAAGGGCCAACTAGTGAAGCCGCGCATTGTAGCGGCCCTACGCTTTGGCCTCCGCCCAGGAGAAAAGACAGCGGGCGCTGGGATCCTTCCGGCCAAAGCCACGGAACATTTGTCCTTATTCTTCCCGCCCCAGCCCCGAGCCAAAATCCCGTCCTCACCCTCCCCACTCCCACATCCTCAGCCTATTTCCTTACATGCTTTGCAGAACCTCCAGGAACCCAGGCTTTCTCTTCCTCCCACTCAACACAAAGAGTGCTCCCAGCCGGACGCTGTCCTCTCCACCTTCTCCAACCCTAAGGTAGAGCAGTCTAGAATCTTTTCTTAGGGGCTTAGCCTCGGCCCTTGGGGACTGTGCACTATCAAGGGTAGTTTTTTTTTGTTTTGTTTGTTTGTTTGTTTGTTTTGTGGTACGCGGGCCTCTCACTGCTGTGGCCTCTCCCGTTGCGGAGCACAGGCTCCAGACGTGCAGGCTCAGCGGCCATGGCTCACGGGCCCAGCCGCTCCGCGGCACGTGGGATCCTCCCGGACCGGGGCACGAACCCGCGTCCCCAGCATCGGCAGGCGGACTCTCAACCACTGCGCCACCAGGGAGGCCCTCAGGGGTAGTTTAACATGTTCTTCCACTGAAATTGGCCTTCTGGTGGTTTCACCAGTTTGGAGCAAAGGACTGAGGCTCAAGGGCCAATCAGAATCCTGCCTCTGATTCTGTGACCTACATTTGACCTCCCCAACACACACACTCACACACCTAAGAGAGCTGCCACATACTCTCCCAGGCCCAGGGAACTCCGGACCTTATACTGGGGGATAAAGCAGAGGCTAATTTGGTATCCAGGCTCTGTTCCTTCAGAGCTGGGAGTTTGAGCAAAGAGCCAACACTCTGAGTTTCGGTTTCCTCATCCTTACATGCCCGTGGTTATAACACCTACCTCCAATAGCTGTGAGATTTCAACGAGAGGTACGTGGAGCTCTCAGAACTAGGTCAAATGGAAAGGGATTAACAGGAATGGCCTTTTCCAAAACGAGGAGGAAGGCCCTGCTCACACAACCCACCCAGCAAGGGTTTTGTGGGAAGAGGACACCTGGCTGTCAGCTTCCTGGAACCACACTGTGCTAATTGCTCCAGCCATTGGAGGTCAAACGCCACCCTGTCCCACTGTCCCAGAACCTGGGAATGGGTCATTCCTGTCCTTTTTGAGGAATGGTGGTGATGCTTGCTGGCAAACCGGGGTGATAGAGATAGAAACCAAGTGTTTGTTTGTTTTAAATACAAACAGTAACAAGTCAGATGGAATACAGACAAGCTTCATGGCTGGCAGAGGGAAAGGGCTTCAGCAGAGCCAGTGGCCCTGCCCTCCAGCTGTCTGTGGCTCCTTTGACACCCAGTGGACCTGACTCTGAGCAAATTTCCAGGCTTTTCTTGACCAGGACACTCAAGGTCCCATTTATCTAGAAGTGGAGGGAGAAGAAAACAACTCACAAAAGGAGGGTTCCATGCTTTCATTCATAAATGGAGTAGTGGCACTCCCTTTGCTTATCTGTCAAGGCCTGCAGGAGAATTAAATCTGTTGTTTTTTGTGAATTCATTTTGCAAATTCTTCCACGCATATCAGGGGTTACCATTCTTGTGATGGGGAGGCAGGACACTCACCCTCTTTGGTGTGTATTACCCATAATATAGATATCCCAGAAAAATGGGGAGGTTCCTCTTTCTCCTCCAGTACAATAAAGGCCTCAGTTTCTGCACCTTCAGACCCCTCTTCTATGTTAGGGAACCCTGAAGCTGGACCATACCTTAGATTAAAACTGCATTCAACACCAGGATCTACATGGGGAGATGACTTTCCTAGCGATGCATAGCAATCGGCTGCCCGGGAGACCTGAGGTGCTGAGGCCCCAAATCTCCCGCCACTTTCTTTCCACCCGCAGCTGAAGGCCAGGCCACCTTTGCTCACAGGCTACCCTCGGGCTCCGTAATTGTGCACCTTCTCTCTGCGGAAAGGAGACAGGCCTCCTTTCTAAAAGTGCCTTTGGTGCTTTTCCTCTGGAGGGAGGGGAGTTCATATTGAAAGTGAAACTGGGTTTCCCATTGAATGAATCATTTAATACAATTATATTTATAGTGGATCCTGAATAAAAGGCAAAGGGAGTCCAAAGATGAACGCAGGCCTCAGAGCCTTGATTTGAACGGGAGATTTTTGGTGCAGCCTTCAATGTTGGTGAGTGTTAAGCCCCATAAACCCGGGGTTCTTTGAGAAAAGTGCACGTGCAAGGAATTCAGAGCAGACACCCACCTCCAGTAGCTGTAACACAGGGCCTCTGTCCTGGGATGTATACGGCTCCAAGCCTGTGCTTGACACTGTCTTACCCAGGGGAAATGAGAAGTTCATTACTGTGAAGGCTGCTGTCTCCAATACCCCCTTCCCAAGGTAAGTTCGGAAGCGGCGCTGCCCAGCCTGGGTTGAGTCTGACCAGCCTGGGATGGGCTGTTGCAGTCGGGGGCAGAAGTACACAAACCAGAGACCTGGCTGAGCTTCTTGGTCACAGCAGCCAGGCCTGCACCTGCATTAAGGAATCCATGCTCCAAACCAATCTATTTGCTTTTTCCATATGCCTTACAAAGGGGCGGGGGGAAAAACCTGGAAAAACAAAACAAAAAAAGCACAAACTATTATTTTCTCGTGGCTTTTTGGTGAAGGAGGGGAGGTCGGGAGGGGGAGGGGTAATTTGCCGCCAACCTCACAAATCCTTTTGAAGTTCTTCAAATAAGGAGAAATAACGCTGCTAAGTCTTTATTTTTTCTAAAGCCCCATTTACATTATGATTAAATGCCTTCCTCGGATAAGCATAAAGAAAGTCGTTAATCTATATAGCTCTCCAAAGAACCAATACATTCGAAACTTTTGTAGGATTTGTTCCACCCTATTTCGTTACAGTAGACCAGCTCCTCTCTGTCTAGGCACATGGCTCTCCTCCCCTCCCCCCTGCTTCCCCACCTCCTCCAAGAAAGGAAATAAAGTAAAGGTCTTTCACGGTAAACAAAACCAGCTGATTCTTCACAGAGAACCCATGAATAGCTGGAGAAGAAAAAAAAAAAACTTACAATAAATGGTGCATTTTTTCTCTGCTGGGTATAGTATTCAAGGATCAGGGCAGTATTCAAACAGAGGTCCATTTTTTGCTCAGCAAGAGAGTTTAGAAAAGGAGCGTGGGGTCCATTCAGCGCTTTCCCCCCTTCACAATCGCCGGGTTCTATGAAACCTATCTTCCATGCCTTGTCGGAGTGTTTCTGGGGACCAATTAGTGCTTTGTTGCACGGCTTCTTTGCTGAATCTTTGAGCAGCAAGAAAAAGCGCTCTCGACTCTCCCCTCATTTTGACCATTTCAGTCATTACTCGTGTAATAATTAATATGACAACTGGACGCTCCAGTTTGTATAGAAACACCTCAGCTACAGGAGTGAGCGTGCAGTGGGTGGTAACGAGCCCTCACATCAGCCGGGGAAGCCACACACACAAAAGGAATGAATGGCCAGAGAGAAAGAGAAGGAATAAAGATAAAATAGTTGGCAGAACGCAGAGGAACATAAAACAGATGAGAACGGAGAGACGGAGGGGGACGGGGGGACAATTAGAAAGGGAGGGGGGAAAAAACACCCGATGGAGGTTAACTTATTTTGAAACTGTTTTCT